>NC_134356.1:625993699-626008699 GCF_048569485.1 Anomaloglossus baeobatrachus | reverse complement strand
GAATGCCAACAGGGAAGGAAGGGAGAAGGCGAGTGGAGAAGAAATATTATGTTCTTCACACCATCTGAAGAAAACCTTCCACGTGCGGTAGTAAATTTTTGATGAAGATGGCTTCCTGGCCCTAATCATTGTCTGAATCACTCTTGAGGAAAAACCAGCCTTAGCTAGAACCCAGGATTCAATGGCCAGGCCGTCAAATTTAGGACCCGTGAGTTCTGATGGAAAAGAGGTCCCTGCTGCAGGAGATCTGGACGGTCTGGAAGGCGCCACGGAGCGTCTGCGAGGAGCTGAGTGAGTTCCGCGAACCATGCTCGCCTGGGCCAGTCCGGAGCCACTAGGATGACCGGAATTCCTTCCGCCTTGATCTTCTTGAGAACCCTCGGAATTAGAGGGAGCGGAGGAAAGATGTACGGGAGACTGAACTGGCTCCATGACAGGGTGAGGGCGTCGACTCCTAAAGCCAAGCGGTCGCGGCACCGCGCTACAAACTGCGGAACCTGACGGTTGAACCGGGAGGCCATTAGGTCCACGTCCGGAACTCCCCATCTGTCGCAGATCTGGTTGAAGACTTCCCGGTTGAGGGACCATTCTCCGGAGGCGAGGCCTTCCCTGCTGAGGAAGTCCGCCGCCCAATTGTCCACGCCTGGGATGTGTACCGCTGAGATCAGGGAGTGATGACATTCGGCCCAGTGCAAAATCTTCTTGACTTCTCGCATTGCCCCGACACTTCTTGTGCCGCCTTGGTGGTTGATGTACGCCACCGTCGTCGCATTGTCCGACTGGATCCTGACTGGGCAACCCTGTACTAGGTGCTGAAACTGCTGCAAGGCTAGTCGGATGGCTCTTATCTCCAAAATGTTGATCTGGAGACAACTCTCCCTCGGTGACCATCGGCCCTGCGCTGTGTGATGCCGAAACACTGCTCCCCAGCCCTGGAGACTGGCGTCGGTGGTTACTATCTTCCAGTGGAGCGGGAGGAAAGACCTTCCTGATGCGAGGTTGCGTTGATTGAGCCACCAACGGAGGGAATGGCGGGTCTCCGGCGAAAGATGAAACCTGCGGTCCAGAGAAAAGGGAGATCTGTCCCACTTCTTCAGCAAGGCCAGCTGGAGGGGCCGGAGATGGAACTGTGCAAAGGGTACCGCTTCCATCGCCGCCACCATACGACCGAGGACCCGCATGCCGAACCTGATGGAAACTTGGCGCTGACGCCGGAGAGCGCGGAGGCCTCGTTGTAGGGAGGACATCTCCTGTGTGAGGAAAACTCGCCCTTGGATGGTATCGAATACCATGCCTAAAAAGGTGATCCGACGGGCCGGGGTCAGAGAGGACTTCTTCCGATTTATCAGCCACCCTAACCGTGAAAGGGTGTCGATCGTGACCTGAACCCCAAGACGACAGTCCTCGAAGGAAGAGCCCTTTATCAACATATCGTCCAAAGTACGGGATGACCATGACACCCCTGGAATGCAGGACGGACATGGCAGCAGCCATGATCTTCGTAAAGACCCTGGGTGCGGATGCGAGGCCGAAGGGGAGAGCCGTGAACTGGAAGTGATCTTCAGCTATCGCAAAGCGGAGGAACTGTTGGTGAGAGGTGGCTATCGGGACGTGAAGATAGGCGTCTTGAATATCCAGCGATGCCAGGAATTCGCCTACCTCCATGGACGCGATGACGGACCGGAGTGACTCCATTCGAAACGGCCGAGGCCTCACCGACCTGTTTAGAAGCTTTAGGTCGAGGACGGGACGGACAGAGCCGTCCTTTTTGGGGACCACGAAAAGGTTGGAATAGAACCCCTTGAAACGCTCTGCGGGAGGGACTGGTACCACGACTCCGGCTCGGAGGAGGGAGTCTATGGAGTGAAAGAACGCGCGAGCCCGCGCGGGAGACTCGGGAGGACGAGATAGGAAAAAACGTCTCGGTGGCTTTGCTTCGAATTCTATTTTGTATCCTGATGTGATGATCTCTCTGACCCAGGCATCGGCGGTCAGGGGGATCCACACATGCTGAAAACGAGACAGACGCCCTCCCACAAGTCTGGCGCTGTTGCGCGCCGACCGCGAGTCACTTGGAGGAACGTCGGCGGTAACCAGAAGAGGATCTCGTGGGCTGGCGGGAGCGTGAACGCCAGGCGGGATTAGTCTTGAATGACGGGGTCTTCCTGTCTCTCGGAGGAGAGCGGCTTTTCCGTGGCTGGGGATTGGAGTTGAAGCTGCGAAAGGGCCGGAAACGAGCGGTGGGACGCCGATTCTGGAAGCGCTTAGGGCGCAATTGGGGGAGAGATGTACTCTTTCCTCCCGTTGCATCGGAGATCAGCTGGTCCAGCCTATCTCCGAAGAGACGCTCCCCTAGGAAGGGCAGGGAAGTTAGTGACTTCTTAGAGGCCGCATCCGCGTTCCAGGACCGGAGCCAGAGGGCTCGACGGATGGCCACATTGTTGCTGGCGGCCTGGGTCGCGCAACTTGCAGACGCCAGGGCTGCATTGAGCAAGTACTCACCCGCGAGGGAAATCTGCGAGGCGATGGGAACCAGGTCCGGATTGGCAGGAATGGCGCGGAGACCGCAACGTAGCGTGTCCGCCCAGGACATCAGGGCCTTCGCAACCCAAACCGAGGCAAAGGCCGGAGAGAGGGATGTGCCCGCTGCCTCGAAGGCGGAGCGGGCCAACCTGTCAATAGTACGGTCCGTAGGGTCCTTGAGAGACGTACCGTTAGTGAGTGGAAGGACTGTGTGAGAAGACAGGCGGGAGATTGGGGGGTCGACCACAGGGGAGCCTGCCCAATCCTTTCGAAGACCCTCAGGAAAAGGATAATGCAAATCGATGGACTTACCGCTGGTAAATACCCTGTCCGGCTGTTGCCTGTGGCTGCGCAGTAACTCAGCGAATTCTGGATGTCCGGACTGTGTTCTGGGCCCGCTTCACCCGCTTAAACGAGACCTGGGTGCTCTGGGAGGAGACTGGGTCCACCTGTACCTTCAAGGTCTGGTTTACTGCTTCTATCAGGCTATTCACCATGCGCCGAATATCAGCCGCCTGCTCTGAGTCCTGCAGGGGTGCCGCATCGGAATCATCATCGGAGCAGTCAGAAGCCTCCCTGGAGGACTGACGGTCTGGACCTGGGGATGAAGGTGAAACCTGGGAAGAGTCTGAGGACGAGACCTGGCGGGTCCGTTTTTGAGCAGCAGAGGAGGACCCTGCAACGGGGCTCACCTGCTCCGGAGGCGATTGCGCCGGGTCTGCGGGAATCTGGGCGAGCGACGGCAGCAGGCGCAGAGCTTGCGCGATGGTCCGAGAAGCCTCAGAGAGGGAATCTACGGACTGGGACAGGGACGCTAGCCAGTCGGGGGGGGGGGGCGGAACGCAGGGCCCTGCAGCATATGGCGCTGTGGCGTCTGCGGTATCAGAAGAGTCGGCCGCGGAGTCCTGCGGAGGCTATGCGTCTGTAGAACAGACGGAGCATAGTGGGGCGTCCTGACCCTGGGAAAACTTGGACTTGCAGGAGGAACATGCAAAAAATAGTGCAAAGGGGGCCTGCTTGGATTGGGTGGGCTTAGCCTTAGGCATGGTGAAAACAGGCACTCTCCCTGGTGGCTGCTAGGAAGGAGACAGGAGAGGGTTAACTCGTCCCTAAACTCAGAGAATGCTGCCTAGTGAGGGCTACTCCTTAGGAGCAGAGCTTACCCAGGTCCTGCGTGCTGCCCACCAGTCCAGAAGAGGAGTCCAGGAGTGAGCTGGCCAGAAGAGTCAGAACGCCGGCGCGCTGCAGCCTCAGGGGACCAGAGGCAGGCTAAAATGGCGAGGGGACGCTGAAGGAGGCTGGGGGAGGAGCAGGATTCCGGCGCGAAAACCCGGAGGATTCACAGCCCCCACCACCAGCCAGGAGGCAGAGCAGTGGGAGGATACAGAGGGAGACGACCGGCGGCCAATAGCGCTGCAGCGGGGGCGTGGCTAGGACGCAGGAGCGACTAGGCCGAGACCGGGGACTAAATTTATGGAGAGGGCCGGGGGAAAGTGCAGGAAAGGTCGGTCCTACCTGCAATCGGCGGCGCCGGCCCAGCGATGGATGCGGTGCAAGCAGGGTTCCCTGGCCCTGCCTGTGTACAGCGCTGCTCGTCCAGGAAGGCTCCGGGGGAGAGCGTGCTGAGGCTGGGTAGTGGACATCATGATGGGGGTAGATCAGCCCCCTATCAGGAGAAGGCAGCGTGACAGGGCCCCATCTATTAAAACGCTGCGGAGGTTCCATCCCTGCTGCACTCCCCTGTACGCCCTTTGGGGTGATACCGCAGGGCGAATCAGGGGTGCCCACAAAACAACCTGCCCACACGCGCACCCCCGGGAGTGGTACCACGGGGACGGGCGGGGGAGAGGGCCCGAAGTCTCAAGCCCCCTGCGACCCTGGGGAGCGGTACCCACAGGGCTGCGGAGGATGAGTGACGCGAATACCTGCAGAGAAAAAGACGACAGGTATGAGAGTGATGAGCGGCGCCGAAATAAAAGAAAAAAGCG
Organism: Anomaloglossus baeobatrachus; assembly: GCF_048569485.1. Classification (NCBI taxonomy): domain Eukaryota; kingdom Metazoa; phylum Chordata; class Amphibia; order Anura; family Aromobatidae; genus Anomaloglossus; species Anomaloglossus baeobatrachus. The sequence goes on along the minus strand of NC_134356.1, from coordinate 626,004,188 downwards.
CAAAAAACATACATGGCTGAGGGGGGCCGAGACGGCCCACATCAGCCTCCTACGACACTAAGCTAAAACTGATCTGAGCCCGCCTCCGGCTCGGGGTGTATGCTGCTAGGGAGGAGCTAACTTTTTTATGTTTACTTAGTGTCAGCCTCCTAGTGACAGCAGCATAACCCATGGTCCTGTGTCCCCCAATGAAACGATAGAGAAAGCACATTTGGACAAGCGAGTTACATTTTGGAAGAAGGTCCTGTGGACTGATGAAACAAAGATTGAGTTGTTTGGTCATACAAAAAGGCGTTATGCATGGAGGCAAAAAAACACGGCATTCCAAGAAAAGCACTTGCTACCCACAGTAAAATTTGGTGGAGGTTCCATCATGCTTTGAGGCTGTGTGGCCAATGCCGGCACCAGGAATCTTGTTAAAGTTGAGGGTCGCATGGATTCAACTCAGTATCAGCAGATTCTTGACAATAATGTGCAAGAATCAGTGACGAAGTTGAAGTTACGCAGGGGATGGATATTTTAGCAAGACAATGATCCAAAACACTGCTCCAAATCTACTCAGGCATTCATGCAGAGGAACAATTACAATGTTCTGGAATGGCCATCCCAGTCCCCAGACCTGAATATCATTAAACATCTGTGGGATGATGTGAAGCGTGCTGTCCATGCTCGGCGACCATCAAACTTAACTGAACTGGAATTGTTTTGTAAACAGGACTGGTCAAATATACCTTCATCCAGGATCCAGGAACTCATTAAAAGCTACAGGAAGCGACTAGAGGCTGTTATTTTTGCAAAAGGAGGATCTACAAAATATTAATGTCACTTTTATGTTGAGGTGCCCCTACTTTTGCACCGGTCAAATTGTTTAAATGCGGATTGCACATTTTCTGTTAGTACAATAAACCTCATTTCAATCCAGAAATATTACTCAGTCCATCAGTTATCAGATATATGAAACTGAAATAGCTGTTGCAAAAAGCCAATTGTGCAAGTTCTCCCACTTAAAAAGATGCGCTCGGCCTGAAATTGACATCATAAGTAGACTACAACTATGAGAGACAAAATAAGAGAGCAAATCCAGAAAATCACCTTGTCTGATTTGATAAGATTTTATTTGCAAATTATGGTGGAAAATAAGTATCTAGTCAATAACAAAAGTTCATCTCAATATTTTGTTATATATCCTTTGTTGGCAATGACAGAGGTCAAACGTTTTCTGCAAGTCTCCACAAGGTTGGCACACACTGTTGGTGGTATGTTGGCCCATTCCTCCATGCAGATCTCCTCTAGAGCAGTGATGTTTTGGACCAGTCACTGGGCAACACGGACTTTCAACTCCCTCCAAAGGTTTTCTATGGGGTTGAGATCTGGAGACTGGCTAGGCCACTCCAGGACCTTAATATGTTTCTTATGAGCCACTCCTTTGTTGCCCTGGCGGTGTGCTTGGGATTATCATGCTGAAAGACCCAGCCAAGTTTCATCTTCAATGGCCTTGCTGATGGAAGGAGGTTTGAACTCAAAATATCACGATACATGGCCCCATTCACTCTTTCATGTACACGTACAAGAAACAGCCCCAAAGCATGATGTTGCCACCCCCATGCTTCACAGTATGTATGGTGATGTTTGGATGCAACTCAGCATTCTGCCTCCTCCAAACACTATGAGTTGTGTTTCTAACAAACTGTTCTACTTTGGTTTCATCAGACCATATGACATTCTCCCAATACTCTTCTGGATAATCCAAATGCTCTCTAGCAAACTTCAGACGGGCCTGGGCATGTATTGGCTTAAGCAGGGGGACGTCTGGCACTGCAGTATCTAAGTCCCTGGCGGCGTAGACTGTTACTGATGGTAGCCTTTGTTGCGGTGGTCCCAGCTCTATGCAGGTCATTCACTAGGTCCCCCTGTGTGGTTCTGGGATTTTTGTATACCGTTCTTGTGATCATTTTGACCCCACGGGGTGAGATCTTGCGTAGAGCCCTAGAACCAGGGTGATTATCAGTGGTCTTGTATATCTTCCATTTTCTTATTATTGCTCCCACAGTTGATTTCATCACACCAAGCTGCTTGCCTATTGCAAACTTAGTCTTCCCAGCCTGGTGCAGGGCTACAATTTTGTTCTTGTTCTTTGGTCTTCACCATAGTGGAGTTTGGAGACTGACTGTTTGAGGTTGTGGACAGGTGTTCTTTATACTGATAAGTTCAAATAGGTGCCATTACTACAGGTAATGAATGGAGGGCAGAGGAGTGTCCTAAAGAAGTTGCAGGTCTGTGGGAGCCAGAAATCTTGCTTGTTTGTAAGTGACTAAATACTTAGTTTGCAAATAAAATCTTGCAAAAATCAGACAAGATGGTTTTCTGGATTTGTTTTCTCATTTTGTTTCTCATAGTTGGGGTCTACCTATGATGTCAACTACAGGCCGACCTCATCTTTTTAAGTGGGAGAACTTGCACAATTGGCGGCTGACTAAATACTTTTTTTCCCTGAAGGAGGTTTACATTTCCAATAGCAGCTTACACGAGTTTTAGTATTGTTTGTTATGGAAATATTTTTTTCCCAATATTTGATGTGACAGTGCCCAGTTTGGGGCAATTCCATCAGGATCCGCGTCAGACATTTTTTTAAAACTTTTTCATGAGAAAAAAAAAAAGAAAATATCTCATAAGTCGGAAAGTGGATTTCCCACAGAAATGAATAAAGAATTTGCCGAATGTTTTTAAGACTTTGGTGTAGATCTCTGCTCCGTGTGAACAGAATCTAAACACTTGAAAGACCAATCAATAAATCTCCGTTAGTAAGATCTCTAGTTATCACAAGTGGAACTACATTGGGTATATGCACACTTTTATGCAAACATTTTGCAGCAGAGACTCCAAATTTTCTACATTTTCGGAAGTTTCTGTTCAAAAAACGCATTAAGGCCGCTTTCACACATCAGTTTTTTGCCATCAGGCACAATCCGGCGTCCGTTGCTGCCAGATCCGTTTTTTTCACCCGTAGACTTCTATTAGCGCAGGATTGTGTCGGATGGCCTTGCGTTCCATCCGGCCTTTGCTTGTCTGGCGGCCAGATGGAACGCTGAGGGGAAAGTTTTTTCAGGGTAAGTTTATAGCCTTACCCTGAAAAGCAAAACTTGGGGGCTAAATTGCGCCGGATCCGGCAAAAAAAAAAAAGGGATACGGCATACGGCCGCTGTATCCGTTTTTTTTAATTGAGCACGCTCAGTATCACAACGGATCCATCAAAAAAACTGAAGGAACTGATGGAAAAGGCTAGTTTCACACTTGGGTTGGACGGGATCCGTTGCTATCCGCAGCCTTGAGGAATTACGGTAACCGTTACAGGAAACCGTTATATTCCTCATAGACTTCTATTAGCTACGGATAGCAACGGATGTCTTGAATTGCATCCGCCCCGCAACACATCAGTTGTTTTGACGCTGACCGTCAGTGAGCGTCAGGCGGATGGAACGCTGCACGTAACTTTTTTTGAGCAGCGGAAACCTTTATTTTTCACTGCGCATGCTTTTTTTTTTTATCACAAACTTTATTTTATTTCTCGGTGGCCGAACGTTCAGCTGAGCGCTCGGCCGCCGGCATGTCAGGGCACTCAGCTGATCCGCCGGCATGTCAGGGCACTCAGCTGAACGCTCGGCCGCCGGCATGTCAGGGCGCCCAGCTGAGCGCTCGGCCGCCGGCATGTCAGGGCGCCCAGCTGATCCGCCGGCATGTCAGGGCGCCCAGCTGAGCGCTCGGCCGCCGGCATGTCAGGGCGCCCAGCTGAGCGCTCGGCCGCCGGCATGTCAGGGCGCCCAGCTGAGCGCTCGGCCGCAGGCATGTCAGGGCGCTCAGCTGAGCGCTCGGCCGCAGGCATGTCAGGGCGCCCAGCTGAGCGCTCGGCCGCAGGCATGTCAGGGCGCTCAGCTGAGCGCTCGGCCGCAGGCATGTCAGGGCGCTCAGCTGAGCGCTCGGCCGCAGGCATGTCAGGGCGCTCAGCTGAGCGCTCGGCCGCAGGCATGTCAGGGCGCTCAGCTGAGCGCTCGGCCGCAGGCATGTCAGGGCAGTCGGCCACCGGCTATTAAGAGCGATCAGCTGATCGTTCACAATAGTCGGCTGCCGGTAAACTGTAAGGCTATGTGCGCACTTACCGGATTTTGCCGCGGATTTTCCGCGGATTTGCTGCATGTTTCGCTGCAGAAAATGTTCATAACATCTCTGCAGTGAATCACCAGCAAATCCTATGGAGAAAAAAAATCCTGTGCGCACTAGGCGGAATTTGACAGCTGCATGTTTTGCTGCGGGAATCCCGCAGCAAAAACAAGTGCATGTCACTTCTTTTCCGCACATCGCTGCGTGATTTCACTCCATTGACTCCAATGACATTGAATGCAATAAAGCACATCCCAACCCGCACGCGGCAAAACCGCGGTAAAACCGCAGCAAACCGCATGCGGTTTTCGGGTGCGGTTTCCCGCGTTTTTTTACCGCGGGTGCGGTAATCTTTGAGAGCATGCGGAATTTTCTCAAGAAAATTCCATTTCCCAGTGCGCACATAGCCTAAGAAGAAAAGAAAAAAAAAAAAAAAAAAGCTTTCCGTTATTTTGTACGATCCGTAGCATTGCGTTGTGCCACTATATGCAACGCATCCGTTGCATGCGTCACACAACGCAATGCTACGGATCCCGTCCAACGCAAGTGTGAAACTAGCCAAAGACTGATGCACCCAATCCGTTTTTTTCACTGGATCAGTCACATCAGTTTTTTCGCTGGATCGTGCCTGATCCCAAAAAACTGATGTGTGAAAGCAGCCTAAGAAGACTGAGCACATACCCTAACAGCAAAGATAACTACCATGATAAGGGTATGTGCACACACTAAGGGGGGCTTTGCACGTTGCAACATCGCTACTGCGATCTCGTCGGGGTCAAATCGAAAGTGACGCACATCCGGCGCCGGTAACGACGTTCCAACGTGTAAAGCCTAGAAGCACCGATAAACGATCATAAAAGCGTCGAAAATCGGTGATCTGTGTAGTGTCGGTCATATCCATAATTTCACTGCAGCGACAGGTACGATGTTGTTCCTCGTTCCTGCGGCAGCACACATCGCTATGTATGAAGCCACAGGAGCGAGGAACTTCTCCTTACCTGCGTCCCGCCTGCAATGAGGAAGGAAGAGGTGGGCGGCATGTTTACGCCCCGCTCATCTCCGCCCCTCCCCTTCTATTGGCCGCCTGCCGTGTGACGTCGCTGTGACGCTGCACGACCCGCCCCCTTAGGAAGGAGGCGGGTCACCGGCCAGAGCGACGTCACAGGGCAGGTAAGTGCGTGTGAAGCTGCCGTAGCGATAATGTTCGCTACGGCAGCTATCACAAGATATCGCATGTGCGACGGGGGCAGGGACTATCGCGCTCGGCATCGCTACAATCGGCTAGCGATGTCGCAACGTGCAAAGCCCCCCTAAGTATTTGCAGCAGAAATTTCTAAACAATTTCTGCATCTCTTGGAAGGAAAAACTGTTCCAGGAGGATTTTTTCGTTTCCTGCAGCCCTTCCAGTGAACAGTGTTTTGTTTGGAGCGGATTCTATCAGGAGCCGCTTTAAAAAAAAAAAGTGGAACAAGGGAGGGGCCGGCACCAGTCTCCATAAAATACGTCTTTATTTATAAATTTATAAAAATAGGGCTTTCATTCCATAAAAACAGGAAACGCAAAAGAAGGAAAATCCTTCACCCCCAAACAAATGCGTTTTGGATTGTCAAATCCTTATTCATTGTATAAATGCTTAAAAACGTGACCTGAAGTGGAAAAAAGTGCAAAGATAGTCCCCTATATCTCAATTCTATCAACTACCAAAGTCTCTGAAAATTGAGAAGTTCTGGTAGACCGCGCTGCTGTGAATAAGGAGTGGCTCCACGTGTGGTGATGCTTCAAGTAGCTTGTATTTACTCGTTTCAGGTTCGTACTGAACTCTTCTCAAAACTGAACTACATGAAAAGACAAGATAAGATAAGCATGGACACTAACCTTCCCAGATACGATCTTTTCATAGATCTGAATTGGCTGGTCAGCAAAGAATGGAGGATAGCCTGCGGCCATTTCATAAATCAGGACTCCAAGGGCCCACCAATCCACGGCTTTGTTATACCCCTATGAAATATAGAAGAGAAAAATAATGTTATGTTTTTGCTTATGTGCTCCACAACTCACTAGCATTTGATCATATTAGCTGTAACCTAACACTTGATTGCTTGGCTAGACTAAGGGCGGCTTTGCACGTTGCAACATCGCACGTGCGATGTCGGTGGGGTCAAATCGAAAGTGACGCACATCCGGCGTCACTTTCGACATCGTAGTGTGTAAATCCTAGATGATCTGATTAACGAGTGCAAAAGCGTCGTTATCGTATCATCGGTGTAGGCGCCGACTTTTTCATAATTACGCTGCCGCGACAGGTACGATGTAGTTCCTCGTTCCTGCGGCAACACACATCGCTGTGTATGAAGCCGCAGGAGTGAGGAACATCACCTTACCTGCCGCTGGCGGCTATACGGAAGAAAGGAGGTGGGCGGGATTGTTTACATCCTGCTCATCTCCGCCCCTCCGCTTTGATTGGCCGCCTGCCGTGTGACGTCACTCTGACGTTGTACGACCCGCCCCCTTAGGAAGGAGGCGGGACGCTGGTCAGAGCGACGTCGCAGGACAGGTGAGTGCATGTGAAGCTGGCGTAGCGATAATGTTCGCTATGCCAGGAATCACAAGATATCGCTGCTGCAACGGAGGCGGGGACTATCGCGTGCGACATTGCAGCATCGGCTTGCGATGTCGCAACGTGCAAAGCCCGCCTAAGGTGGACTGAGTCCCTAAGGCTACTGTCAGCAGCTTTGTCGGAACTTAAGTCTGAAGCCCTCGAATACTGGATTCCGACGTTTTAGTTGATGGGGCCATTCACTTTATTAATGAAGACAAAGTCACTTAGGTGCTCCATCGGAGATCATTTACGGCAGAATTCGACTATTTGAAGAAAGCAACAAACCGCGGTCAGCTGTGCTTTGTTGCCTGCTGCAATAGGCAGATAATGGCGATTAATGTAAAGAATTATGTAGACAGCACAAAGTGACTTCATCTGCATTATTAAAGTCAGTCAATGGCCACGTCAACGCCAATGTTAGAGTACCATTTTTTAGGACTTCAGAAGTAAGTGCCAATAGAACCACTGACAGTAAGCTCTAAATCTGTATGTATGTAGCCTATGACAACAAATCATGTTTAGCATATCCGGTATTAATTATTAATATTTATAAAGCAGCATTGATTCCATGGTGTTGAGAAGGGGTTACATATACAGAATACATATACAGTGGAACCTTGGATAACGAGAACAATCCGTTCTGTGACTGTGCTTGTTAACCAAGTTACTCGTTCAGCAGAGCAAGATTTCCCATAGGAAATCATTCCAATGCAGACGATTCGTTCCACAACTTGTTAAATGTCCCATCCTGGTCCCCTATTGTGCCATTCCACACACGCACAAACATGTACAAACACGCACATATTATGCTCACCTTACCTTCCGTTCCATCACCGGACTCCTGGATCTTGCAGTTCGCCGGTACAGGCTGTGTATCGGTAACCATCGCGACGAGGGAGGAACTTCCGCTGCCAGAGCGCTGATGTCAAAGGCAGGAGCCGCTTGCCTCTGATTGGCTTTGAGTAGCGGCTGACAGCTGAAGTTCCTCCCTCGTCGCGATGGTTACCAGATACACATCCTGTAGCGGCGAACTACAAGAACCAGGAGGCCGGCGATGGAATGAAAGATAAGGTGAGCATAATATGTGTGTGTGCGTGTGTGTTTGTGCGGACTGCAAGAGCGGGTTAGAGCCCGGTGGATGTACGGAACCGGAAGTGTGTGCGGTGAGTATTTTGCTCGTACGGCAAAGCTTGTTGGTAAACTGAGTTAGAAATTTACAGTAAGTTTTGCTCGTTAAGCGAAATACTCGCTAACTCGTTAAGCGAGGTACCACTGTACAAGTTACAATAGACAGATTGGTACAGAGGGAAGAGGACCCTGCCCTTGCGAGCTTACATTCTATAGTATATTGGAGAGGAGACCGTAGGTGGGGTGTTAGTCAGGAAGCAGTTCCGGCACGGTGGTGAGGCGGCAGCTCCGGCACAGTATCCGAGATGGATATTACCACCCTATTATACTAGATAAGATACAAACAGCGCTCTGAGGTCTCTCGGTGTTCATATTTTCAATCTTCTAAGCCATCATAGTGACTGAATAAAAGATGGAGAAGGAGGGGGGGGGGAGGGGACAGTGCTGGATCTGTTACTGGTCCACCACCAGTGGCTTTTCACAGAAATAGAACCCATACACTATTATCTGTTCCATTGGCTTTCCATCATAGTGTCCCTTCCAACTTTTTGGATGGCATCTGTGATTGGTAAAACACTCGGGAACATTTAATGTGGCACTAATACTGCGCTGCTGAATATACGACACATCCAGGAGAGGCATAATGCAAGGTGGTTTAAGTTAACGCGTTACAAAGTGCTACCCCACTTCATCAGTAAATCCATCAGTATGATGAAGAAGTGGGGTAACACTGTGAAACGCGTTGATTTTAACCACTTTGCATTATGCCTCTCCTGGATGTGTCTCGTATCTTCAGCAGCGCAGTAATCGTTCCACATTAACAGTTTTCTCGAGTGGCTTTTTGGCTTTCGTTTAGCATGTGGACACTGCAGCAGCTGGCTACAGGCTTAATATCTGGTTGTAAGATACACAACCCAATAAGATAAGCACATTGTCTTATTACTTTTAGTCTGTGTTACTGGGTAGAGACCCTATTGCGCTTCCCTCCAACTTTTTATTGGCTAAAAGATACACACTTCCAATGGTTTTATAGTCAATCAGTTGAAGGTAAATAAAGTATATATTATTTAATGGCTTTCAGCTCAATCCTAAGCCATGGCGACTTCATGGAGGGACGCTCTGTAAGAAGTTCGATCTAGGTCTAGATTGGTTTACCAGAGTCTTCACAGTGTTTTGATTGTATCAAGCCATCAGGTTGCCGGTCTTCCTCTTCGCCTTGTTTCTTCTATTCTTCTGAGCAAGATATACGTCTCGAGTGATTCCTCCCTTTGTATGATGTGTAGAGGTGAGGGGAGCAGTGGATGTTTGGGTTCGCTCGGAATTTAGTTAAGTTTGGTTCGGGACCCGGACTTGACACAGGACCTCGAACCCTAGATACCGTATTTTTCGCTTTATAAGACGCACATGATTATAAGACGCACCCCCAAATTTGGTGAAAGAATAGAGAATTTTTTAATAAATGGGGTCCGTCTTATAATGCCAGTGTCCATCTAACAAATAATATAGGGTATATAGCCCCCATCCTAAAATTAGCCACCTTAATCTGGATATGGCCACCTTATATTGAACACGTCCCCCAGTGAGGCCCACAGGCCCACTGTGGCAGGCCCACTGTGGCAGGCCCATTGTGGCAGGCCCACAGTGGCAGGCCCACAGGCCCACTGTGGCAGGCCCACAGGACCACTGTGGCAGGCCCACAGGACCACTGTGGCAGGCCCACAGGCACACTGTGGCAGGCACACATCACCTTCTGTTAGATATCGCCCCCATGTTGCTGCTTTTAGTACCTTCTGCAGCACTGTGCTCCCTTGTGTTCCCCTCCTCGGGGTTGACCTGTTCCTGTCTCCTGCACTTCCTACTTCCTGGTTGTAATGCCGGTCATGTGATCGGGACAGCAGAGAGATATCTCTGCGTGCCTGATCACAGCAGCAGGAGGGAGACACGCTGGAGGAGGTGAGTAAAGAGTTTATTATTTTACTATGGGCAGCAGCATGAGGGCCATAGTCAACACAGGGGGAGGGGGCATGTGCGATCAAAGGTAAGCACAGGCAGATAATATGCACAGCTCCCCCAGCCCATCGCCGCGGTGCAGTTTCAGCACCATGGTGATGGACAGCGGCTGTGCATATTATATGTGCGGGTGCAGGAGATCAAACGCTGCCGCCCGCAGCTTCACAAGCCCCGCTCCAGAGCGGCCCTCACCTCTCCTGGACCCTGCAGTATATAATCTGTATATTCAGTTTATAAGACGCACCCCCTACTTTCCCCCACAATTTGGGGGAACAAAAGTGCGTCTTATAAAGTGAAAAATACGGTAAGTACATGAGGACCCAAACTTTTATGCAGTAAAATGGTCTCCCTCGCCTCTCCACAGCTCTGTAGCCTTTCAACAAACTTTGTTCCCATGGAAACAGCAACCGAACCTGGACACAGACTTCGTTATTTAAAGTCTATGTTCAAGTCAGAGACCCGGACACCCGCTGTCCCGTATGAACCCCAAACTTTACAGTTTGGGTTCGCTCATCTCTGATGAGGTGTCCAAACTAGGCAAGTCATAGCTTGGTGTTCCTTACTTCGAGTGACAAGTCTGGCTTGATTTGTTCCAAA
>NC_134356.1:625986199-625988699 GCF_048569485.1 Anomaloglossus baeobatrachus | reverse complement strand
GGGCCATGGGCAGCACTATGGGGGCGATATCTAACACAGGGGGACTTGTGCGATCTATATAGGGGCCATGGGCAGCACTATGGGGGCGATATCTAACACAGGGGGACTTGTCCGATCTATATAGGGGCCATGGGCAGCACTATGGGGGCGATATCTAACACAGGGGGACTTGTGCGATCTATAGGGACCATGGGCAGCACTATGGGGGAGATATCTAACACAGGGGGACTTGTGCGATCTATAGGGGCCATGGGCAGCACTATGGGGGCGATATCTGACACAGGGGGACTTGTGCGATCTATAGGGGCCATGGGCAGCACTATGGGGGAGATATCTAACACAGGGGGACTTGTGCGATCTATATAGGGGCCATGGGCAGCACTATGGGGGCGATATCTGACACAGGGGGACTTGTGCGATCTATATAGGGGCCATGGGCAGCACTATGGGGGCGATATCTAACACAGGGGGACTTGTGCGATCTATATAGGGGCCATGGGCAGCACTATGGGGGCGATATCTGACACAGGGGGACTTGTGCGATCTATAGGGGCCATGGGCAGCACTATGGGGGCGATATCTGACACAGGGGGACTTGTGCGATCTATATAGGGGCCATAGGCAGCACTATGGGGGAGATATCTAACACAGGGGGACTTGTGCGATCTATAGGGACCATGGGCAGCACTATGGGGGAGATATCTAACACAGGGGCACTTGTCCGATCTATATAGGGGCCATGGGCAGCACTATGGGGGAGATATCTAACACAGGGGGACTTGTGCGATCTATAGGGGCCATGGGCAGCACTATGGGGGAGATATCCAACACAGGGGCACTTGTCCGATCTATATAGGGGCCATGGGCAGCACTATGGGGGCGATATCTAACACAGGGGGACTTGTGCGATCTATAGGGACCATGGGCAGCACTATGGGGGAGATATCTAACACAGGGGGACTTGTGCGATCTATAGGGACCATGGGCAGCACTATGGGGGCGATATCTAACACAGGGGGACTTGTGCGATCTATAGGGGCCATGGGCAGCACTATGGGGGCGATATCTGACACAGGGGGACTTGTGCGATCTATAGGGGCCATGGGCAGCACTATGGGGGAGATATCTAACACAGGGGCACTTGTCCGATCTATATAGGGGCCATGGGCAGCACTATGGGGGCGATATCTAACACAGGGGGACTTGTGCGATCTATAGGGACCATGGGCAGCACTATGGGGGAGATATCTAACACAGGGGGACTTGTGCGATCTATAGGGGCCATGGGCAGCACTATGGGGGAGATATCTAACACAGGGGGACTTGTGCGATCTATAGGGGCCATGGGCAGCACTATGGGGGCGATATCTGACACAGGGGGACTTGTGCGATCTATAGGGACCATGGGCAGCACTATGGGGGCGATATCTAACACAGGGGGACTTGTGCGATCTATATAGGGGCCATGGGCAGCACTATGGGGGCGATATATAACACAGGGGGACTTGTGCGATCTATATAGGAGCCATGGGCAGCACTATGGGGGCGATATATAACACAGGGGGACTTGTGCGATCTATATAGGAGCCATGGGCAGCACTATGGGGGCGATAGCTAACACAGGGGGACTTGTGCGATCTATAGGGACCATGGGCAGCACTATGGGGGCGATATATAACACAGGGGGACTTGTGCGATCTATATAGGAGCCATGGGCAGCACTATGGGGGCGATATCTAACACAGGGGGACTTGTGCGATCTATAGGGGCCATGGGCAGCAGCATGGGGGCGTTATCTAACACGGGAACGTGTGCAATCCATAGGGGACCATAGGCAGCACAGGGGAACGTGTGCCATCACAAGGGGGCTATATTCAATATAAGGGGGCCATATCCAGATTAAGGGGGCTAATTTTAGGATGGGGGGCTATGAGGGACATATACCCTATATGATTTGTTAGAGGGACACTGGCATTATAAGATGGACCCCATTTAACATTAAAAAAAAAAAATTCTCTTTTCCTTCACCAAATTTGGGGGTGCGTCTTATAATCAGGTGCGTCTTATAAAGCGAAAAATACGGTATATATCATACAGCAGGGGTCGGGAACCTATGGCTCGCGAGCCAGATATGGCTCTTTTGATGGCCGTATCTGGCTCGCAGACAGGGCTCCTACCTGTCTATGGGCAAATGCCGGGGCCCTGGAGAGCCGGGGGGGCCCACTCGGCCTCGTCAGTTCTCCTGTCCCTTGGCCGGGGCCCACTCGCCTTTATAGTTCTGCTGCCCCCGGCCGAGTTCCGGGGACCGCAGTCCTCGGCAGCAATCTGCGGCACCGTCACTTTAAGGCGCGCAGACATCCTGTTTTGAATTTCATCTGTGGGCGGAGCTACCGCTTTCTCAGTCCCACAGATGAAGGAGGCGAGCTTCTGTCCGGCGCTGTGTGGGCCCCCTCTCCACCGTGACCTAATCGGGTAAATGCCCTCCCCGCCTCCCCATTAT
>NC_134356.1:625813699-625981199 GCF_048569485.1 Anomaloglossus baeobatrachus | reverse complement strand
ACCGGACTGTAGAAAAGACAGAAGGGTCAGCAAGGAGAAAGGCCAAGGAGGATGGTCGGTAGAGCGACACCAGGACAGGAAAATTCTCCAAGTCCTGTGATAGATCTTAGCGGAGGAAGACTTACGGGCCCGAGTCATAGTGGAGATGACTTCAGGAGGAATACCAGAAGCCGTCAAAATCCAGGACTCAAGAGCCACGCCGTCAATTTGAGAGCCGCAGAATTCAGGCGGAAAAACGGACCTTGCAAAAGTAGGTCTGGACGGTCTTGGAGATGCCACGGCAGCTCTACGGACAGATGGAGCAGGTCTGGATACCAAGCTCGCCTGGGCCAGTCCGGTGCAATGAGGATGACTCGACGGCCCTCCATTCTGATCTTGCGCAGGACTCTGGGCAAGAGAGATAGAGGGGGAAACACGTAGGACAGACGAAACTGGGACCAGTCTTGAACCAGAGCGTCCGCGGCGAATGCCTGAGGATCGTGGGAGCGAGCCACGTAAACAGGAACTTTGTTGTTGTGACGGGATGCCATTAGGTCCACGTCCGGAGTGCCCCATTTGCGGCAGATTGACTGAAACACTGCCGGGTGCAGGGACCACTCGCCACCGTCCACGGTTTGACGGCTGAGATAATCTGCCTCCCAGTTTTCCACGCCTGGGATGTGGACTGCGGATATGGTGGACTTTGAGTCCTCCACCCATTGAAGGATGCGTTGTACGTCCAACATTGCCAGGCGGCTGCGTGTCCCGCCTTGGTGATTGATGTAGGCAACCGCTGTCGCGTTGTCTGACTGGACTCGAATGTGCCTGCCCGCCAACAGGTGATGAAAAGCTAGGAGAGCTAGAAGCACGGCTCTGGTTTCCAGCACATTGATTGAAAGGGCTGACTCGGACGGAGTCCAAGTGCCCTGCGCTCTGTGGTGGAGACATACCGCTCCCCAGCCGGATAGACTGGCATCCGTGGTGAGGATCACCCAGGACGGGGCCAGGAAGGAGCGCCCCTGGGACAGAGAGAGGGGCCGAAGCCACCACTGAAGAGAGCTTCTGGTCTGTGGCGACAGAGCTACTAACGTGTGCAAGGAGGAAGGCCGCTTGTCCCAACAGCGGAGAATGTCCAGCTGCAGGGGGCGCAGATGGAACTGGGCAAAGGGAACAGTCTCCATTGACGCCACAATTTGACCCAGCACCTGCATCAGACGCCTGAGGGTATAACGGCGGGGCCTCAGCAGAGAGCGCAACGCCAGTTGGAGGGACTGCTGTTTGACTAACGGCAACTTCACAAGTGCCGGCAAAGTCTCGAACTGCATCCCTAGGTACGTGAGACTCTGGGTCGGAGTCAGAGTGGATTTGGGCAGATTGACCAGCCACCCGAATTGGGCTAGAGTGGCGAGAGTGAGCGAGACACTCCGCTGACAGTCTGCGCTGGATGAAGCCTTGACTAGAAGGTCATCCAGGTAAGGAATCACTGCCAACCCCTGTAGGTGCAGAACCGCAATCACTGCTGCCATGACCTTGGTGAATACCCGAGGGGCTGTGGCCAACCCAAAGGGGAGAGCCACAAATTGGAAATTATCTTCTCCGATTGCAAAACGTAGCCAACGCTGGTGTGAAACTGCAATTGGCACATGCAGATAGGCATCTCTGATGTCGATGGACGCCAGAAAATCCCCTTGGGTCATTGAGGCAATGACTGATCGCAGAGACTCCATGCGAAAAGTGCCGCACCTGAACATGCTTGTTGAGATCCAGGATGGGCCGAAAGGTACCGTCCTTTTTGGGGACTAGGAAGAGATTTGAGTAGAAACCTCTGAACCGTTCCCGGGCGGAAACCGGTACAATTACTCCGTTGGCCTGCAAGGATGCCACGGCCTGAGAGAAGGCGGCGGCCTTGGAGCAGGGGGGAGTTGAGAGAAAAAAATCAGTTTGGCGGGTTGGAAGAGAATTCTATCCTGTAGCCGTGGGAGATGATATCTCTCACCCACTGATCGGAGACGTGTTGAAACCAAGCGTCGCCAAAGTGGGAGAGCCTGCCACCGACTAAGGACGTTGCCGGAGCGGGCAGATAGTCACGAGGAGGCTGCCTTAGTGGCAGCACCTCCTGCGGTCTTCTGTGGACGCGCTTTTGGGCGTCAGTTGGATTTCTGGTCCTTGGCTGAGTTAGTGGACGAGGCCGAGGGCTTAGAGGACGACCAGTTGGAGGAACGAAAGGAGCGAAACCTCGACTGATTCCTACCCTGGGCAGGTTTCCTGGCTTTGGTTTGTGGCATGGGAGTACTCTTCCCGCCAGTAGCTTCCTTAATAATTTCATCCAGCTGTTCTCCGAACAGCCGGGACCCGGCAAAAGGGAGCCCAGCCAGGTACTTCTTTGAAGAAGCATCTGCCTTCCACTCTCGAAGCCACAAGATCCTGCGGATAGCGAGGGAATTAGCCGAAGCCACCGCAGTGCGGTGAGAAGCCTCCAGCATGGCAGACATGGCATAGGATGAAAAAGCTAAAGCTTGGGAAGTCAAGGCAACCATTTCGGGCATAGATTCCCTGGTGAGGGAATGCATCTGCTCTAGAGAAGCAGAGATGGCTTTGAGAGCCCACACTGCTGCAAAAGTCGGGGAAAACGAGGCCCCCGCCGCTTCATATACGGATTTGGCCAGAAGGTCAACCTGGCGGTCAGTGGAATCCTTAAGGGAGGTGCCATCAGCCACCGACACAACGGTCCGGGCTGAGAGCCTAGACACCGGGGGGTCTACCTTTGGGGACTGAGCCCACTTCTTGACCACCTCAGGTGGAAAGGGAAAACGGTCATCAGAACCACGCTTTGGGAAGAGTTTGTCAGGACAGGCCCTGGGCTTGGTCACAGCGGCCTGAAAACTGGAGTGGTTAAAGAACACACTCTTTGCCCTCTTAGGCGAGGTAAACTGGTGTTTTTATGCCAGAGAGGGTTGCTCCTCTGATACTGGCGGATTGAGATCCAGTATAGAATTAATGGAAGCAATCAAGTCACTAAGATCTGAGTCACTTTCGGGCAGATCAATGGGGTACATGGAGTTAGCCTCCGAGCCCCCTGTAAAGGCATCCTCCTCATCCTGCGAGTCAGCTCTTGAATCAGAGCCGCGGGAGGAGGAGGAAGAGGGAACCCTGCGTCTCTTCTCAGGAGGACGGGGTCTGGGACCTGATGATGAATCCTCTGTGAGCTCCGGTCCTGAGAGACCCCTAACAGTAGAGGCACCCTGTGAAGGGGGCTGATGCATATTCAGCAAAGTCCTGGACAGAAGTCCCATGGACTCAGCAAAAGACTGGGAGATAGACCTAGAAAAGGATTCTACCCAAGCCGGGAGTTCAGCCACAGGTGCAGGAGCAGCCTGAGAGACCACTGAGGGTGAGACTCCAGGCTGTGGCACCGCCAAGGTAGAGCAGGCATCACAATGTGGATAGGTGCTCGGTTCAGGCAGCAGGAGCTTACATGCAGCGCATACAGCATAAAGCTTTGGAGCCTTGCTCCTCGTGTGAGACATGCTGCTGGAGTGGGGGCTCCGCCAGAGAATGAACCCCAGAGAGTATATACAGAGGTCCACAACCAGAGACCGGTTGTGGCTTACCAGACCGCCGGAGCGGTGTTGTGTGTCCTCCAGATCCTGAAGCCCGGACCCCCAAACACAGCACCTCAGAAGGGATGCAGAACGCAGACCAGCGCTGAGTGAACTCTGAGAAAATGGCCGCCGGAGCCAAGAGAGGGGGCGGGACTTGCATGAAGAGCGGGATCTGGAGGGCCATACAGAGACCTACAGGGGAGGAGACACGCACAGCAGTGGGGAGTGTCCCTCCCCTGTGCAGAACGGCCGCCGGGAGGAGCCGAGCCTGTCCTTCTGCATGAGTGACATGCGAGGGCAGTGAAACGAAACTAGGCCTCCGGCGAAGCCGGGGCCTAAATTTGAGCGGCGAGGCCGACGCGCAGGCACCATCGGCGCGGTTCTCGGGCGACAGCTAGGGAACCCGCAGGAAATGTCAGTAAATACAGTAAGCACACTCTCCCCAATATAAACAGGGACCCCCAAATATAAACGTCTCAGGTACTTAGCTGCTGAGACGCAGGGCCAGGTCCCTGGGGATGAGTGATCCGGTCCAGCAGGGTCCTGAAGGGCTGCGGATGGAGACCGGTCTCCTGCCAGGCATGGAGACCGTGCTGGCTCCCACTTCAAGCCAGAGCCCAGGAGGGATGGTGAAGGAGCACGGCATGTAAGGCTCCAGCCTAGGAAATCAACCTTACAACACCGCCGACACAGTGGGGTGAGAAGGGACATGCCGGGGGTCCAGACGTGGACCCGCAGTTCTTCAAACTCATTCCAAAAGGAAAAAATCATATGAGAATGCATGTGTGGATGTATGCCTCCTGAACACAAAGCGATAAACTGGCTGGGTCTGCTCACCAGGGGGTGTATAAGCTCAGAGGGAGGAGCTACACTTTTAAGTGTAGTACTTTGTGTGTCCTCCGGAGGCAGAAGCTAAACACCCATGGTCTGGGTCTCCCAAAGGAACGATAAAGAAAAAAACATTTTTCTGAATGAAAATTTGGTTTCAGTACTACGTGTTTATTTTTTTGCTTGGCGAACTGATGATGTTTTATTGGCAGCATTTTGGGGGGCATAACACATTTTGGTTGCTTTTTTCTTTTTTGAGTAGTTGAGATGTCAAAACAAAAACAAAAAACTTAATTTTTTAGAGTTTCTACTTAAAAAAAAGAAAAAAAAGCTTAAACAATTTTATCTCTGTTTAAACATTGGAGTTTTAATGACGGAATAAAAAATGTCATTTCTTCAGCGCTCTATTGGGAGACCCAGACGATTGGGGTATAGCTACTGCCTCCGGAGGCCACACAAAGCACTACACTAAAAAGTGCAAGGCCCCTCCCCTTCTGGCTATACCCCCCCGTGGTATCACGGGTTCTCCAGTTTTCAAGCTTTGTGCGAAGGAGGTCAGACATCCATGCATAGCTCCACAGATTTTAGTCAGCAGTAGCTGCTGACTATTTCGGATGGAAGAAAAGAGGGCCCATATAGGGCTCCCAGCATGCTCCCTTCTCACCCGTTGATGGTGTTGTAAGGTTGAGGTACCTATTGCTGGTACAGGGGCTGGAGCCCCACATGCTGTTTTCCTTCCACATCCCCCTGAGGGGCTCTGAGGAAGTGGGATCCTGCCGGCCTCAAAGCTCTGACGCCGGGCTCCATCCACAGACCCATTTGAACCTGCTGGATACGGAGCTGGAGTACCGTTCAGGGACATGGCCCTGCACCATTACAGGTACTCTGTGTCCCCGTACACACAGGCACAGCACACTCCAGACTTGCTGGGTGTGCTAGTGCGCCGGGGACAGTAAAGGGTTACAGTCACTGCAGCTTTGCTGAGTGACTTTGTGTATTGGGAACTACCGCGCCGGACGCTCCGGGAGCGGCGGCGCGGCTGGGACTTGTAGTTCGCCGGGGACTGGGCGCCGACCGCGCTTTTACGGCGGCGGCGCTTATAAATCCAGTCCCCGGCTTCTGCGGCCTAGTGCCGCTTCGTTCCCGCCCCCTCCCTGTCACTCAGGGAAGGGGACAGACGCTGAGCAATCAGCAGCGCCGAGGGCTGGAGCTTTATTTACATGCTCCAGCCCTCTCACTGCACACTGTCGGACGCCGGATTCCCGCTCCGACTAGGGGGCACGCCCACGGCCCGCCCCTCCTCACACGAGCTGGGGAAGACGCCGGCAGCCATTACTGCAGTCCGGGCTCGG
The DNA here is from genome assembly GCF_048569485.1 of Anomaloglossus baeobatrachus. Taxonomy (NCBI): domain Eukaryota; kingdom Metazoa; phylum Chordata; class Amphibia; order Anura; family Aromobatidae; genus Anomaloglossus; species Anomaloglossus baeobatrachus. The sequence goes on along the minus strand of NC_134356.1, from coordinate 625,975,438 downwards.
ACTTTCGGCGGTGGCGACCAGACACCCGCTTATAGGCGGGCGGTAAGCGGCACACATAGTGCTGACCCCAATATATACTGCAGTGTGTACATGTGTATTTTAACTGCATAGGTCGCTATATGCCCGTTTGGAGAGCGACACATCAGCAGCAGGAAAGCAGGTGTGCTAAGGCACAGGCTTTCTAGGCTGCTTGTATTGCACATTTGTGTTTATACTTGTAATACATTGCACTGTACAGTCGCTAGTTTTAGCTATATTCTCCTGGAATGGCTAGACTACAGCAGCAGAAAACCAAGGGTGCTGGGGCACAGGTTTTTTTCTATGCTGCTTGTATTGCATGGGCTGCAGTGTGCATTTGTACTTGTGCTTGTATGCTATACATTGCACTGTATGGTCACTCTTCTGGGCTATATTCCCCTAGATGACTAGTCTACAGCAGCAGAAGAGCAGAGGTGCCAGGGCACAGGCTTCTATGCTGCTTGTATTGCTTGTGCTGCAGTGTTCATTTGTACTTTATGCTTGTATGCTATACATTGCACTGTACGGTCACCAATATTGGCTATATACTTCTAGATGGCTAGTCGGCAGCGGCAAAAAAGCAACACAGATTTTCAGTGCTGTTTTTACTACATGGGATGCTGTTTATGACACCGTTCCATTTTGTGCATGCTCCCCTGTAGCACTTCGTCTGCCGGGGTCTCTAGCACTTCGTCTGCCGGGGTCTCTACTAGTCGTGGCCAAAGAAACCACCAGTTATCCCTGTCCAAGGACAGGGACGGAGTTGCAGTTTCGACAGATATATTGTCATAAGATAGAGACTTGCAGTCCAGACAGGCCATGGGCAATCTTCCTGACCAACCTAATTTGGAACGGGGGGGTCACAGGAGGACTCTCTGTATGATAAGGGAGCTCTCCAGGACTTTGATCCTGACATCGCTATCGATCCGGATACACCGGATGGTAACGCCATACGGAATGATCCTATAGCGTCCATCTATGGAAGGTTGGATCTTTCTCCCTCAGCTCCCCCAGTGGAGGAGTCAGCTTCACAGCAGGAGAAGTCCCTTTTCAGTATCTCAAACGGATATTGAGTATTTTTCTGGCCACGCTGACTTCAGAGAAGCAGTCCAGAAACACCACGCTTACCAGATAAGCGTCTTCTCCAAACGTTTTTAAGATACACGTTATCCCTTTTCCCCTGACGTGGTCAAGCGCTGGACCCAGGGTCCAAAGGTGGATTCTCCAATCTCCAGGCTTGCGTCTAGAGCCATAGTTGCACTGGAGATGGGGCTTCATTTAAAGATGCCATTCACAGACAGATGGACTCTGGTTGAAATCTGTCTAGGAGGCTATCGGCGTGTCGGTTGCTCCGGCATTCACAGCCGTGTAGGCAACCTAACCTTTTCATCTGTTCTTGCGCAGCTGGCCTTGAGCACATGTACATCTGTACCGCAGAGGCGTCCGTAACCCCGTAATGTCTGCACTGCGACTTACCCTATTAATGCCAGGGTGGATTGATTTAAATCACGCCGATTTAAATCATGATTTAAATCACGATTTAAATCAAAAGATTTTTTTCTATTTAAATCGGATCGATTTAAATCATGATTTTAATCATGATTTAAATCACTGATTTAAATCAAAAGGTTTTTTTTTAATATAAATCACGATTAAAATGAGAAGTGAGAGCAGTGTGCATGTGCGCCCATAGTTACACGGACGAAACTAGGGGCAACGATCTAACGCCAGGGTGAGGGGGGGACCCCAAAGTAAGTAAAAATCTTTTTTGTTTTACTATATGGCAATAGGTAGGTGTTTAAAAGCAGCATGTCTTAATTGTATAAACTATTAATAGCCTCCACATTTTGTTCATACTGCCCCTTTAATTCCACACTTCTAGCTTGGTTTCAGTTTTGGTTTAGTTTCTTTTTCCCTGCATTCAGTTGACATGCCCAAACTTGTTGGATAGTCAGCAGTACTTGGCTCAGGCTGTAGTAACATCAGCAGTGCTTGGCTCAGGCTGTAGTAACAATCAAACTTCATAAGTGATCTGTGTGAGCCTGCCATGGCAGCAGGTCGTAAGAGAGACCCTATTTGGGTTCATTTTGTTGAGATGCCAGCAGCAGATCTTGGAAAGAAAGGTGCAAGAGCAAAGTGCAAATACTGTCAAAAGGATATCCAAGGACTTGTTTGCCGTTTGAAATCACATTATGAAAACTGCAACCAGAAGGGAAATGAAGATGTTGATAGTGATACAACTAATGTCAATGAACCCCCACAGCTTCTTATGCACCAGGAGCCTAGTACTAGTGGTAAGTCTGGCAATTAACCGCTTAGGAACTGCTAAAGCAGGACAACTGGTTTTCCTATTAAAAGTCCTAAATAAACAGTAGGCTTAAAGGACTGATGTATTCACTGAAGATGTTTGCTTACTTCAAACGTTAGAGATAGGCTATTGTTAAAAAGTACTTACTCTCTGTAGTTCAATTCTGAGTGTTTAATAGTGCAAATAAAAATTATTAGGTTTCATAATCAACTGTTTTAATATTTTTATTTGTGTAAAACAATTAGATTTGCAAAAAGACAAAGTTTTGCTTGTGTACAACTTGATTAAAAAATCTGATTTAAATCAAATGATTTAAATCAAAAAAATCTGATTTTTTTGATTTTTTTAAAAAAATCAAGATTTTTATCCACCCTGATTAATGCTGTCCTAAAAGTACAGTCGAGGTTTCGGTCCTTCCCAAGCTCGGGCAGGTCCCAATTGTCCTCGTGCAAAAGGGCTACAAAACCTCAGACGGGCTCAGATTCCGGCCGGGCTCAATCACGCCCAAGGAAGGCAGCCGGAGGAACCGCTACCAAGGCGGTCTCCTCATGTCTCTCAGCTCTCTCTCTCTCTCCGCATCCGCGGTTGATGGCTGACTCCCCCGCCTTTGGCGACATTTAGCTGCCACAGGTCACAGACCGGTGGGTGACGGACATTGTGCTCACGTGCACAGGACAGTGTTCTGTTCTCGTCCTCCGACTCCATTCTTCAGAACGGCCCCACCTCCCCACCGAGCAGATGCCCTGCTGCAGGCGGTGGACGCTCTAAGAGCAGATGGAGTGGTGATCCCTGTCCCCCCTCAGGAACGAGGGCGAGGGTTTGTACTCCAATCTTTTTGTGGCTCCAAAAAGGACGGCTCCTTCCGTCCTGTTCTGGACCTAAAACTGCTCAACAAGCATGCGAACGCCAGGCGGTTCCGGATGGAATCCCTCCGATCCGTCATTACCTCAATGTCTCGAGGAGACTTCCTTGCCTCAACAGACATCAAAGATGCCTATCTCCACGTGCCAATTGCTACGGAGCACCAACGTTTTCTACGTTTTGTGATAGGAGACGACCATCTTCAGTTCGTAGCTCTGCCATTCGGTCTGGCGACAGCCCCACGGGTGTTCACCAAGGTCATGGCAGCAGTGGTAGCAGTCTTGCACTCTCAGGGACACCCGGTGATCCCTTACTTGGACGATCTACTCGTCAAAGCACCCTCTCAAGAGGCATGACAACGCAGCCTGAATGTTACGCTGGAGACTCTCCAGACTTTCGGGTGGATCATCAATTTGGCAAGGTCAAATCTGTCACCGACTCAATCACTAACGTATCTCGGCATGGAGTTTCACACTCTATCAGCGATAGTGAAGCTTCCGCTGAACAAGCAGCGTTCACTGCAAACAGAGGTGCAGTCTCTCCTTCAAGGCCAGTCGCACCCCTTAAGGCGCCTCATGCACTTCCTAGGGAAGATGGTGGCAGCCATGGTGGCAGTTCCCTTTGCGCAGTTTCATCTGCGCCAACTGCAAGGGGACATTCTCCGCCAATGGGACGGGCAGTCAACCTCCCTGGACAGGAAAGTCTCTCTTTCCCAGACGGCCAAGGACTCTCTGCAATGGTGGCTTATTCCCACCTCATTGTCACAGTGAAGATCCTTCCTACCCCCATCCTGGGCAGTGGTCACGACAGATACGAGTCTGTCAGGGTGGGGAGCAGTTTGTCTCCGCCACAGGGCTCAGGGGACGTGGACTCAGCAGGAGTCCACCCTTCAGATCAATGTTCTGGAAATCGGGGCAGGGTATCTTACCCTACTAGCTTTCCAGCAGTGGCTAGAAAGAGAGCAGATCCGAATCCAGTCGGACAACTCCACAGCGGTGGCATACATCAACCACCAAGGAGGGACGCGCGGTCGGCAAGCCTTCCAGGAAGTCCGGCGAATCCTCATGTGGGTGGAGGACACAGCATCCACCATATCCGCAGTTCACATCCCGGGCGTAGAAAACTGGGAAGCAGACTTCCTCAGTCGCCAGGGTATGGATGCAGGGGAATGGTCCCTTCACCCGGACGTGTTTCAGGAAATCTGTCGCCGCTGGGGGGTGCTGGACGTCGACCTAATGGCGTCTCGGCACAACAACAAGGTCCCGGCATTTATGGCACGATCGCGCGATCACAGAGCTCTGGCGGCAGACGCCTTAGTGCAAGATTGGTCGCAGTTCCGGCTCACATATGTGTTTCCACCTCTGGCACTCTTACCCAGAGTACTGCGCAAAAAATCAGATCCGATTGCAGCCGCGTCATACTCGTCGCCCCAGACTGGCCGAGGAGATCGTGGTACCCGGATCTGTGGCATCTCACGGTCGGCCGACCGTGGTCACTACCAGGCCGGTCAGACTTACTGTCCCAGGGGCCGTTTTTCCATCGGAATTCTGCGGCCCTGAACCTGACTGTGTGGCCATTGAGTCCTGGATCCTAGCGTCTTCAGGATTATCCCAAGGGGTCGTTGCCACCATGAAACAGGCTAGGAAGTCCACCTCTGCTACGATCTACCACAGAACGTGGAAGATTTTCTTAACCTGGTGCTCGGCTCAGGGAGTGTCTCCCTGGCCATTTGCATTGCCTACTTTTCTTTCCTTCCTGTAATCGGGGTTAGAAAAGGGCTTGTCGCTCGGCTCCCTTAAGGGGGAAGTCTCGGCACTATCCGTGTTTTTTCAGAAGCGTCTAGCACGTCTTTCTAAGGTGCGCACGTTCCTACAGGGGGTCTGTCATATCGTACCCCCGTACAAGCGGCCGTTAGATCCATGGGATCTCAACAGGGTATTAGTTGCTCTCCAGAAGCCGCCTTTCGAGCCTCTGAAGGAAGTTTCCTTTCTCGCCTGTCACAGAAGGTGGCGTTTCTCGTTGCGATCACATCGCTTCGGCGAGTGTCTGAGCCGGCAGCTCTGTCATCCAAGGCTCCCTTCCTGGTGTTCCACCAGGACAAGGTAGTGCTGCGCCCCATTCCGGAGTTTCTCCCTAAGGTCGTATCCTCATTCACCGGTATGAAAAGGACTTACGTTTGTTAGATCTGGTGAGAGCACTCAGAATCTACATTTCCCGCACGGCGCCCATGCGCCGTTCCGATGCACTTTTTTTGTCCTTGTCGCTGGTCCGCGCAAGGGGTTGCAGGCTTCTAAAGCCACCCTGGCTCGATGGATCAAAGAACCAATTCTAGAGGCCTACCGTTCTGCGGGGCTTCCGGTTCCTTCAGGGCTAAAAGCCCACTCAACCAGAGCCGTGGGTGCGTCCTGGGCATTACGACACCAGGCTTCGGCTCAACAAGTGTGCCAGGCAGCTACCTGGTACAGTCTACACACTTTCACCAAGCATTATCAGGTGCATACCTAGGCTTCGGCGGATGCCAGCTTAGGTAGAAGAGTCCTGCAGGCGGCAGTGACACCCCCGTAGGGGAGGGCTGTTTTGCAGCCCTAACATGAGGTATTTCTTTACCCACCCAGGGACAGCTTTTGGACGTCCCAATCGTCTGGGTCTCCCAATAGAGCGCTGAAGAAGAAGGGAATTTTGTTACTTACCGTAAATTCCTTTTCTTCTAGCTCTTATTGGGAGACCCAGCACCCGCCCTGTTGTCCTTCGGGATGTTTTTGTTGTTTGCGGGTACACATGTTGTTCATGTTGAACGGTTTTTCAGTTCTCCGATGTTACTCGGAGTTAATTTGTTTAAACCAGTTATTGGCTTTCCTCCTTCTTGCTTTGGCACTAAAACTGGAGAACCCGTGATACCACGGGGGGGTATAGCCAGAAGGGGAGGGGCCTTGCACTTTTTAGTGTAGTGCTTTGTGTGGCCTCCGGAGGCAGTAGCTATACCCCAATCGTCTGGGTCTCCCAATAAGAGCTAGAAGAAAAGGAATTTACGGTAAGTAACAAAATTCCCTTCTTTTTAATTCCTTTGTTTTGAACCCAGAAAGAGGGTTTTTTTTTGTCCCATGAAGGGGACAAAAACAAAAACAAATCACAAGTATATTATGACTGGGCTTTGCACTACTAACACGGCATCCATGTGGTTTCCCAGCTAGCATGCCAACCCACCGGCACCCAGTGACAGCATCACAGGAGGTACCGTTGGGCACTGAAATATGGAGCCCCCAGGAGTGGATGCCTTCGGTGCTGCTGTTAGAGATTGTTAGATGCATTTATGCGGTCTATTACTGCCCTTTTTTTCTTTAAGTAGGCAGCCTCATATAGGCGATAATAAGAAAATTCTCCAATTAGAAAATGTGGCCAGAAGGGTCCCTAATACCTCTCTTAAGGGTCAGCACACACGGCGCGAAAAATGGTACGAGTGGAATGCGATAAAGAAAAAAAAAACGCATTCCACTCGGACCAATATTACTCTGTGGGGTCGCTGCGAGTGCAATGCGGGCTTGTTTCACTCGCACCCATTCAAGTCTATGGGGCAAGAGAAACATTGCATTGCTCTTGCGTTACACCGGTGTAATGAGAGTGCAGTGTGAGAATCGCATCAGTCGGCAACAGAGGAGTTAAGGTGGTGTCACACACAGCGACGACGACAACGACGTCGCTGCTACGTCACCATTTTCTGTGACGTTGCAGCGACGTCCCGTCGCTGTGTGTGACATCCAGCAACGAGCTGGCCCCTGCTGTGAGGTCGTTGCTCGTTGCTGAATGTCCTGCTTCATTTTTTCGCCGTCGCTCTCCCGCTGTGAAGCGCAGATCGCTGTGTGTGACAGCGAGAGAGCGACGAAATGAAGCGAGCAGGAGCCGGCGTCTGGCAGCTGCGGAAAGCTGTAACCACTGTAAACATCGGGTAACCAAGGGAAGACCTTTCCCTGGTTACCAGATATTTACCTTCGTTACCAGCCTCCGCCGCTCTTGCTGCTAGTGCCGGCTCCTGCTCTGTGCACATGTAGCTGCAGTACACATCGGGTTAATTAACCCGATGTGTACTGTAGCTAGGAGAGCAGGGAGCCAGCGCTAAGCAGTGTGCGCGGCTCCCTGCTCTCTGCTCTGTGCACATGTAGCTGCAGTATACATCGGGTTAATTAACCCGATGTGTACTGTAGCTAGGAGAGCAAGGAGCCAGCAGTGTGCACGGCTCCCTGCTCTCTGCACATGTAGTGACGTTATGATCGCTGCTGCGTCGCTGTGTTTGACAGCTAAGCAGCGATCATAACAGCGACTTACAAGGTCGCTGTTACGTCACAGAAAATGGTGACGTAACAGCGATGTCGTTGTCGCTATGTGTGACACCAGCTTTAGGGAGATAAATCCGGCCCTCCCCTCCACAGCACCGGCCCTCCCCTCCACAGCTGTGGTCTGATTGCACGATCCGGCCACCGTCTCATGATATTCGCATGACACTTGGCTCCCGCTGTGCTGCGAGTGTGTGCCGAGTGTCATGCGAGCACTCGCACAAATCCCCGTGTGGCCTCGGCCTAAGAATCCAACTTTTTAGCAAATGTTGAGTTCATATGTCCAAGATGTGGGATCCCGTAATGCAGAGTGAGATCCTACAACTCCCTGCAGTCTCAGCTAAAAGAGCGAGATATAGTGTGTTATTATGTGATTTCGCGCTTTGCACTGACCCAGCGCTGCCGCATCCTTTGCTAAGCAGTTTCTGAACAGTAACTGATCTAATGAGGTCTCTACTCAATAAAAGATATGGCAGCGCCAGGTTATAGCAAAGAGTGAGATTTCTAGATAACAGGCGAGATTTAACTCTCACAACGAGGACGGCAGGAATCTCATGAGATCGTACTCTACATCCCGAAATCTCCCAACCCACTCAGAAGTTTGGACCCGAATTTTGCTAGAAATGTGGGACCTTTCTTGACACTTTTAGTGATGGGGGATTGTGATTTTTAGAAAAGTTCACTAATTTAAGGTTGTCTTCTCATTTCTTAAATATAAAGTTTTCTCCTATACTCATGATATGAACTCTAAGGTTTCTTAACAAAATAAGAGCACGCTCTGGTCGCTGCTGTTACAGATACCGGCAGTTTAACACTAGCCATATGTGGAGCGGACTCTGCCGCGCCTGGCATAGGAATCACCAGTCAGCCCTATGTCAGGGAACAGTTCAGGAAAAACTTATCCTGAAAAGCAAAACTTGGGGGCTAAATACATTTCTCTATCGTTTCATTGGGGGACACAGGACCATGTTTTTTTGCTTAGGGGCCGAGGATCTCCTATGCAGGGTTAAAGTCCCTGCAACAGAGAGCACCCCTCGCCTGCTCCTTCCCTCCGGGTATCGTCCCCAGGGTTGTTGAGGCTCGAGACGCCAGGCCCTCTCCCCCTCCTGCCCTATGGTACCGTCCAAGGGCTGCTGGGGAAGTCCACGGGTTGCAGAGAGACCTTGCTGTCTCCACCAGAAACACCCCTGGGACGGTACCGTAGGGGAGGACGGGGAGTGTGCCCTTAAAAACACTCGACCCCAAGCAGCCCTGGGACGGTACCATAGGGCAGGAGGGGGAGAGGGCCTGGCGTCTCGAGCCTCAACAACCCTGAGGACGATACCTGGAGGGAAGGAGCAGGCGAGGGGTGCTCTCTGTTGCAGGGACTTTAACCCTGCACAGGAGATCCTCGGCCCCTAAGCAAAAAACATGGTCCTGTATCACCCAATGAAGACTCAGAGAAAGAGATTTTACGGTGAGTACACAAAAATCCTTCTTTATTCACTATCCACAGAATAAGGGATAAATATCTAATCACTGTGATCCTCATCGATCACTAGAAAGGGGGGATTGCGAGATCCCATTCCTTCTCACTGCAGTCAGGAGAATAAACAGAGTGGCATGGTTAAAGGGGATGTCCACTACTTGGACAACCCCTTCTCATTCTCCCTGTTCGCCGCGGTTCCAGCAATGTCTGAAGCCGTGTTACTGGGGCCCACATGACATAGTTATGGCACGCGAGAGCAGAGATCAATCCATGTCGGCTTCCTTCACCCAGCTTTGGATGTTTAACCAGAAAGTTAGCGCTGCACTCACACCCTGCTCAAATGTCCGAAGGTGGGGAGAGAGAGATGCCGGGCACTGACTGGTCGCGAGGTTCGCGTATCATAATAATGTCTCTTGGGCCCTTGGAACACTGCTTAAGACATCGCAGGAACTGCGGTTGCACCGGAGGGAAGTATAGGATTATTTATTTTTACAAGGACGAACAAGGGGAATGAGTAGGGGTTGTCCAAGTAGTGGACATCCCTTTTAATGTTTATGAGGCTGATGGGCGCTGAACTGTATTCCCCAGCCCCACAGTCAAAGAACAGAGCGGCAGCGAGAACCCCCTGATCGGCAGTGAAAAGGTACAGGGACCACCGAGATTAGATATTTATCACTTATCCAGTGTACAGCATAGATATCATTTGTGTGTTAACTCCTTTTGGCCAAGCTAAATCTTCAAAACTACACACACTCAGCATGCACACACATTTCCATACAGAAGACATGAATCAAATGTACCATAAAAAAAACCCAAACACTTTCCGGGCTCTATTACTCACCTTGCTAAGGATGATTTCAGGCGCCAAGTATTCAGGTGTCCCACACAGAGTCCAAGTTCTTCCCTTTACTCGCTTTGCAAAGCCGAAATCTGTCACCTACGTAAAAAAAAAGCAGGAAGTAATTGAAACACAAATTTTTAACCTGTCGTTCCTAACACCACCTACAGGTGGCGCTATGTATGTTACATGCCCAGGAAATATGTGTGCGGACAGAAAATAGCTGTGGTACAAGGTGACCAGGTATGCGGATATCTCAGCGCATAGAAAAGAAAGTAAGAGAGGCTTAAGACAAGTATTATGGCATACCAACACCCCTGACACCAAGATGTAAACCACAGTGAGGAATTTATTACCTGTATGTAACCTTGCTGGTCTATAAGCAGATTCTCTGGTTTCAGGTCTCTGTATATAAGATCCAGGGAGTGCAGGTATTCAAAGGTTAATACAATTTGGGAGGCATAGAAGCGGGCGTGAGGTTCACTACAAGGAAAAAAAAAAATCAATAACTGTCAGTCACCACTGAGCAAACCGCAACACAAGAGAAGTGAGTGCCCCCAATGCAGCAAGCTTCAAAATTTACCTGAAACGTCCGATCCTACGTAGGTGAGAGAACATCTCGCCCCCCGCTACATACTCCATCACCATGTACAGATTAGTGTTGTCCTGAGAAGAAAAGCGCAGGAAGCTAAATATGGCCCCAAAATATATCATTCCTATATAAGATGGCAGGAGATGGAGGCAGGCAACAGCGTGGACTAGTGATACTGGCCTGGGGAAGGAGCAGAACAGGAGGGACAGAGTCCGGACTGAGGGAGCAGGGTGGGTGGGACAGAGAAGTAGATTGGGTAACAGCATCCAAAGCTGGGGGAGCAGGGAGGATCAAAGGGCAGGGGAGAAGATGGGGTAACAGCATCCAGAGCTGGGGGAGCAGGGAGGATCAAAGGGCAGGGGAGACGATGGGGTAACAGCATCCAGAGCTGGGGGAGCAGGGAGGATCAAAGGGCAGGGGAGAAGATGGGGTAACAGCATCCAGAGCTGGGGGAGCAGGGAGGATCAAAGGGCAGGGGAGACGATGGGGTAACAGCATCCAGAGCTGGGGGAGCAAGGAGGAACATAGGATCAGATGGGGTAACCACATCCGGGGCTGGGGGAGCAGGGAGGATCAAAGGACAGGGGAGAAGATTGGTTAACAGCATCTGGGGCTGGGGGAGCAAGGAGGAACAAAGGATAAGATGGGGTAACCGCATCTGGGGCTGGGGGAGCAGGGAGGATCAAAGGACAGGGGAGAAGATTGGTTAACAGCATCCGGGGCTTGGGGAGCAAGGAGGAACAAAGGATAAGATGGGGTAACAGCATCCGGGGCTTGGGGAGAAGGGAGGAACAAAGGATAAGATGGGGTAACTGCATCCGGGGCTGGGGGAGCAGGGAGGAACCAAGGATAAGATGGGGTAACAGCATCCGGGGCTGGGGGAGCAGGGAGGAACAAAGGATAAGATGGGGTAACAGCATCCGGGGCTTGGGGAGCAGGGAGGAACAAAGGATAAGATGGGGTAACCGCATCCGGGGCTTGGGGAGCAGGGAGGAACAAAGGATAAGATGGGGTAACAGCATCCGGGGCTGGGGGAGCAGGGAGGAACAAAGGATAAGATGGGGTAACAGCATCCGGGGCTTGGGGAGCAGGGAGGAACAAAGGATAAGATGGGGTAACCGCATCCGGGGCTGGGGGAGCAGGGAGGAACAAAGGATAAGATGGGGTAACTGCATCTGGGGCTGGGGAGCAGGGAGGAACAAAGGATAAGATGGGGTAACTGCATCTGGGGCTGGGGAGCAGGGAGGAACAAAGGATAAGATGGGGTAACCGCATCCGGGGCTGGGGGAGCAGGGAGGAACAAAGGATAAGATGGGGTAACTGCATCTGGGGCTGGGGAGCAGGGAGGATCAAAGGACAGGGGGGAAGATTGGTTAACAGCATCTGGGGCTGGGGGAGCAGGGAGGAACAAAGGATAAGATGGGGTAACCGCATCCGGGGCTGGGGGAGCAGGGAGGATCAAAGGACAGGGGAGAAGATGGGGTAACCGCATCCAGGGCCAGAGGTGCAGGGAGGAACAAAAGGACATGGGAGAAGATGGGGTAACAGCATCCGGGGCTGGGGGAGCAGAGAGGGAAGTACAGAGGCCAAGAGAGAAGATGGGGTAACCACTTCCGGGGCTGGAGGAGCAGGGAGGGTGGGACAGAGGAGCAGCTGTGGTAACAGTGTCCAGGAGAACAGATGGGGAAACCACGTTTGGGGCTGGGGGTGCAGGGAGGGAGGGACAGGAGAGCAGACTGAGTAACAGCAGCTGGGGGAGTAGGGAGGAAGGGAGGGACGGAGGACAGGGGAAAAGATGGGATAACAGCATCCAAGGCCGGGGGAGCAGGGAAGGAGGAACAGAGGACAAAGGAGCAAGATGGGGACAGAGGCAAGGACCAGGGAAGCAAGGAAGAGATAGAGGCCAAGGACATGAAACTGTACAAAAGCTAAAAAAGGAACACGGAGGTCAGTGTTTTTGGGGAAAAACATTGCATATTAAGATTGTAAGAAGAAAAAAAAAAGAATGAAGTTAAAAGAGTCCATGTAAGCTTATGGACAACAATCACCTTAAATGAATACTCCAGGCGCACAAGGAAAGGGAAGTTGACGGCCTGGAGGATGCGCTTCTCATTCAGCGTGTGCTCGATCTGCTTCAACTTCACTACCTGGAATAAAAAACAGCGCAACGTTATGATAGGAGGTCAACAACACTATACATTTAGCAATAATGGGGCTCCATCGACGTGCCAAATGTTTCCAGTATTAAAATATCTCTGAATAAAAGTAACATTTGTCACTGCAGGGAGTGACTGCCCCGGAACATCACTCGGCGAGGCCCGGCAGCTTGTCTTTATATCATATCTACAGTTTTCACTTTGCAAAAACCTGACAGTCAAAAATAAATGTGATGTCTAAATGGAGACAAGGCCGCTTCTTCCAAAAACAGAGCCACCCATGTGCACAGGTTGTGTGCGGTACTGCAGCTCAGCCATAGTCACATCAGTGGAGCAGAGTATCAATAGCAGGCAACTTCTGGATGGACGGGGAGTAATTTTTGGAAGAAAGCTGCCTTTAAGGCTGGAGGGTCCTTTTCTCTGTTCCCTTTCACACTAAGTGCTGTAGGGGCCCAAAAACATCGGCAGAGACGGGAAGAGGGACAACGGCTGTCAGTGGAGATGGTCTCTTGATTTAGCAGTGTACCACTCATTGTGGTACTGTATGGTGGCATTATTACGCACGGTTATAAAAAGGTGCTTAATGCAAGTATACTATCCATAGCATACTATTATTTGGTCACTGTAAGGCAATAACCCAGGGACTTCTATTTGTCATTTCACATGGCAGCTGCACTGAGGTTTACTTTAATAGATTGTCTCCTACTTTTGCATTGATGGCCTCTCCTTAGGAATCGTCGTCAATATCTGATCAGTACCCAAGCCGATCAATTGTTCTCGGTCCCGGCTGCCGCCTGAAATGCTCGGTTTTGGAGGTGCTCAGTCTTCTGATACTGGCCGCAGCCGGATACTGCACATCCACCTCCTATTGATCTGAATGGGAGGAGGATGTGCAGTAATCGGCCACTATCAGAAGAGACGGGACAGCTCCGGAATGGAACCCGGCCGATCAGTCATTGACGACCTAAGGATAGGTTATCAATGTAAAAGTAGGGGACAACCTCTTTAAGGTGTGCCAATGTTGGTGCCCGTCATGTGATGGATCCGTCACAGCTTAAATTATAGCAAGTTAGGAGAAGAAAAAAAAAAATCCTTACAGAGATGTGAACATTAAAAGGAAAAAGACGTTGTGTGCCTCAACTGATGGGCAAATCCCACTTAAAATCTAGCCTTTAGGTGTAGCCTGACGATCAAATATGAAGGGACTAACACTCTGGATCCTCAGGAGATGCCTACAGACATGTATTACGTATCCTAACAGGACCATGCTGACACCTGCTATCTGGTGCTAAAGGTCTCCAGTTAGAATCACACTGGGGAAAAATGAAAAAAAAAAAAAAAATAAATAAATAAATAAAAATAAAAAAAAAAAAAAAGTCTACAGTGAGAATGAAGTCTCCCCTGTATTCCTTTCAGGGGTCTTTTTCAGACCCAGCACTAATGGTATTACTATCTGGTAAAAATAATTCCTTTAAAAACACAGGGTGGGCAAAGTGCAGCCCGCGGGTCACATCTGGACCTCTGGCTGTTACAGTCCAGCCCGCGATCAGAGACCGCCAAAGATGCGATGACGCCACATCAACATGTGTGCTGGAAGGAACCATCAGTGCACCAGAGACCTGAGCAGAGCGCCTGCGAGCAGGGCATGGGGCATTTTCTTTTTTGTTTATGTGTATGGGATGTTTGCATGTATATTGGAGGCCATGTGGGGGGCTTATAATGTATATGGGAGGCTATGTGGGGGCTCCAAACTATGTAGGAGGCTTTGTGGGGCTCAATGTATATAGGAAACTATGTTGGGGCTCAAATAATGTAGGAGGTTACATGAGGGTTTATACTGTATGTCGGAGGCTATGTGGAGGCTCATAATGTATATGTGATGCCAAGAGGAGCTCAATATATATAGGAGGCCAAGTGGACATTCATAAAAGTATATAGGAGGCTATGTGGGGGATCATGCTCTATTTAGGAGACTATGTGGGGCTCAATGTATATAAGAGGCTACGCAAAGTGCATGCTATATATAGGAGGCTATGTGGGGCTCTTACTGAATATAAGGGGCTATGTGGGGTCTCATGGATTATATAGGAGGCCATGTGTGGCTTATACTAAACTGTGGGGGCTCAGAGTGTATATAGAGGAGCTATGTGACAGCTCACCCTGTTTATAGGAGGTTATGTGGAAGCAAACATATGTAGAGGTGACTATATGAGGGCCCATACTGTAAATAGGGGGTATGTGGGGGCTTATACTGAGTATAGGGGGCTATGTGGGGACTCACTGTATATAGGGAGTTGTGTGAGGACTCATTCTGGATGTAGGCAGCTATACAAGGGCTGATACTGTAGATGGGGAGTTGGAGGAACTTTTTGTGGGCTCATAATGTACATAGGGGAAGGTCAGGATACTTTATTCTGCTCAATATTAAGTGATTCAATATTATATAAAAAAAATAATTATAATTAATGTGTTAATAGTAATATTGAGAATTAATTTCAGCCTATTGGTTTGGCACTCTACACCAGTCACTGTCTCTCATGTGGCCTCTCAGGAAAATGAATTGCCCACCCCTGCTTTGACAGATAAGAGGGACATCTACTGGGCAGTTTTATTCTGTCAGTACATGGGCAGAAAATGATCCAGAAACCAGTTAAGTTATATCATTATGTAACTTACTGGTTTCATGTTCTTTACATGTGTAGAAGTTTCGTACACGGAGATCTTGGTTATGTACACTGAGGGAGGATGAGATGCTGCCATGTCTAGTCAGCACAATACATCCCGGGGCAGTAGAGACACCGCACTCACCTTCTGCTTATCCAAGATCTTCATGGCATAGTGATGGCCGTTCTCCTTATGTCTGACGAGCATCACGCGACCAAACGAGCCGGTGCCCAGTGTCTTAATGCGCTCAAACTGGTCCAGATGAGCAGTGTTCTGTGGAGTGGGAGCAGCAGAGGTGAGGAGGTTACTGAGCGCGGCTTCAATAACGGACCATCCACACCATTATAGAATTATGGAAACCGGACATACTAGTCTTGCTGCTAATCAGGCTTGGACTGGCTCACAGGAGAATCCTCCGGTAGGCCTCTTTGCATTAGTCAGTCACGTACCCCACTAACCTAATCAGTAGTTGGCACATTACACTTGTTTTACTATGTACAGACAACGGAAGCATCTCCTCAAACATTTTACAAACTACTCAGTATATTATTACATAGAAGTATGGGTAAATTTGTAACCATTACCATGCCGGCTCTACGCCAGCCACGCCGTCCCCTGCTCTCTCTACGCCAGCCACGCCGTCCCCTGCTCCCCCTACGCCAGCCACGCCGTCCCCTGCTCCCCCTACGCCAGCCATGCCGTCCCCTGCCGGCCCTACGCCAGCCACGCCGTCCCCTGCCGGCCCTACGCCAGCCACGCCGTCCCCTGCCGGCTCTACGCCAGCCACGCCGTCCCCTGCTCCCTCTACGCCAGCCACGCCGTCCCCTGCTCCCTCTACGCCAGCCACGCCGTCCCCTGCTCCCTCTACGCCAGCCACGCCGTCCCCTGCTCCCTCTACGCCAGCCACGCCGTCCCCTGCTCCCTCTACGCCAGCCACGCCGTCCCCTGCTCCATCTACGCCAGCCACGCCGTCCCCTGCTCCCTCTACGCCAGCCACGCCGTCCCCTGCTCCCTCTACGCCAGCCACGCCGTCCCCTGCTCCCTCTACGCCAGCCACGCCGTCCCCTGCTCCCTCTACGCCAGCCACGCCGTCCCCTGCTCCCTCTACGCCAGCCACGCCGTCCCCTGCTCCCTTTACGCCAGCCACGCCGTCCCCTGCTCCCTCTACGCCAGCCACGCCGTCCCCTGCTCCCTCTACGCCAGCCACGCCGTCCCCTGCTCCCTCTACGCCAGCCACGCCGTCCCCTGCTCCCTCTACGCCAGCCACGCCGTCCCCTGCTCCCTCTACGCCAGCCACGCCGTCCCCTGCTCCCTCTACGCCAGCCACGCCGTCCCCTGCTCCCTCTACGCCAGCCACGCTGTCCCCTGCTCCCTCTACGCCAGCCACGCCGTCCCCTGCTCCCTCTACGCCAGCCACGCCGTCCCCTGCTCCCTCTACGCCAGCCACGCCATCCCCTGCTCCCTCTACGCCAGCCACGCCGTCCCCTGCTCCCTCTACGCCAGCCACGCCGTAGCCTGCTCCCCTCTACGCCAGACACACCGTCCCCTGCTCCCTCTACGCCAGCCACACCGTCCCCTGCTCCCTCTACGCCAGCCCCACCGTCCCCTGCTCCCTCTACGCCAGACACACCGTCCCCTGCTCCCCTCTATGCCAGACACACCGTACCCTTACCACTGCTACCATGTTAGCCAAGGCCTACTTTGACAATGGCATTCAAATTTCCAAGTTGTACTCATGAGCCACCCAATTCACGTCATACACACTTCACTATATCAGGGGCACCACATTGTCTGCTCCGTACCCTGCACACAGTGCCATGCCATGCTGCACAGCAAATGCTTCAGTACCTGAGCTGGGTTTTCCCATTTCTTCAGGAAGTCTTCTTTCGCTTTGGCCAGGAATTCTTTCACTGTGGATAGATGGCGAGAGATTAGAGAACGTCTAAGCGCAGGCACACTCACAGTACCCCCGGCACCCACAAGGTTAACATCCTACCTGCCAGACTCATTATCCACAGATGTTCAGCCCTACAGGTAAGCAGGTCCCGCCATACACCCCAAGCACTACTACTCCCGCAGACTCCTGGCTGCACATCCACTTAGCCCAATAACATGGCAGACACATGCGGGACTGGCAGCCTGTGCCCGTGACCACAGATTCCTGCATTATTCCTCTATGTTTATTCTCAGAGATGCTGGACACTGTTATAGGGACTTTGGCCTAAGCAAACAAAAATATCAACCCAAATAACCCCAAGCAGAGGTCCCTCCACTGCCAGGTCAGCAGCTCGGACAGTGGCTCCCCCTGCAGGCGACTGCTCAAATCACCCTCCGACTGCTGCAGATATAGATCAAGGTTTTATTAGAGAGACGCAGCCCGATACACCAGGTGGAGATTTATTTTCAATCAACGATCCATAGGGAAAAAAATATCCAAAAGCACTCAAGCCTTAATGATAGTTCTCATTACAGAGAAGGGTACTGATTGGCTGAACACGATGCCTTACACACTAGATTTAGGAATGTTAATGACCCCCCAAAAGTAAGAAATGGCACTTGTGGTTCCTAACAGTTTGAAGTGGCTGACGTTTGAAGTCGGTGTGCTGTCCTTGTCCACAACAGACAGAATATGGACTCTACAATAATTAAAGGGATTTTTCGGAAAATCGCAAGTTATCCCCTATTAATAGGAAGGGGGATAACTTGCTGATTCCCAGGGCTTTGACTGCTGGGACCCCCAAAGATCCTGAGAACAGGACTCCTGCACCTACAGAACAGGGTTCTTCATAGTCCTGTTTTGAATAGCGTGGCGATGTGTATGCGAAGCAGCTGCTCCGTTCATTGTCTACGGGACTGCTCTCACTCCATGTTAACCTCATTGTACATTACTTAGTCTACGTTATCTACATTGTATCCTGCCGTTTATACCTTACAAGAATCACCACATTCATCGACCCCATCTCTTTGTTCATACTGTACCCGGGCCGCTCTAGGTCCCTCACACTGTACCCGGGCCGCTCTAGGTCCCTCACACTGTACCCGGGCCGCTCTAGGTCCCTCACACTGTACCCGGGTCGCTCTAGGTCCCTCACACTGTACCCGGGCCGCTCTAGGTCCCTCACACTGTACCCGGGCCGCTCTAGGTCCCTCACACTGTACCCGGGCCGCTCTAGGTCCCTCACACTGTACCCGGGCCGCTCTAGGTCCCTCACACTGTACCCGGGCCGCTCTAGGTCCCTCACACTGTACCCGGGCCGCTCTAGGTCCCTCACACTGTACCCGGGCCGCTCTAGGTCCCTCACACTGTACCCGGGCCGCTCTAGGTCCCTCACACTGTACCCGGGCCGCTCTAGGTCCCTCACACTGTACCCGGGCCGCTCTAGGTCCCTCACACTGTACCCGGGCCGCTCTAGGTCCCTCACACTGTACCCGGGCCGCTCTAGGTCCCTCACACTGTACCCGGGCCGCTCTAGGTCCCTCACACTGTACCCGGGCCGCTCTAGGTCCCTCACACTGTACCCGGGCCGCTCTAGGTCCCTCACACTGTACCCGGGCCGCTCTAGGTCCCTCACACTGTACCCGGGCCGCCGCAGGTTCCTCACACTGTACCCGGGCCGCCGCAGGTTCCTCACACTGTACCCCGGCCGCCGCAGGTTCCTCACACTGTACCCCGGGCAGCCGCAGGTTCCTCACACTGTACCCGGGCAGCCGCAGGTTCCTCACACTGTACCCGGGCAGCCGCAGGTTCCTCACACTGTACCCGGGGCAGCCGCAGGTTCCTCACACTGTACCCGGGGCAGCCGCAGGTTCCTCACACTGTACCCCGGCCTCCGCAGGTTCCTCACACTGTACCCCGGCCTCCGCAGGTTCCTCACACTGTACCCCGGCCTCCGCAGGTTCCTCACACTGTACCCCGGCCTCCGCAGGTTCCTCACACTGTACCCGGGCCTCCGCAGGTTCCTCACACTGTACCCGGGCCGCCGCAGGTTCTTCACACACTGTTGCTCACACTCACTATGTTTGGTTTTGCAACTCTTCCCTGTTCAAGTGAACAAGGTTAAACTGCGAAAACCCAAAGACAGTAGTGGCGCCACTTTCCGGGTTGTTTTTCCAAATCTTAACCCCTTTAGTTCAACCTTCTGCTTTACAGATATCGAGGCACGTTACACACACTGCATCCTTCAGACCAATTCTGCAGTATAAATAGATCACTTTCATAAACTGCATTATATGTGATGCCATCTTTTCATTTCTAGTCCTTGTCAGCTTTAGTTGAATTTGCAGCGTAACACTGCACCGTGCCACTTTATTGCATGCAGTGGACTTGCTAAAGTCACGTAGACATGATGCCAAGGAGTGGATAGACTCCGAAATCCACTATAATGGGGCAAAAATAAGTGGAAACAGATTCTGTAGCCATCAAGGGCTAAAAGCTTGACAGCTCTGCTGCTACCTGAGACTATTATACCCGGCACCATAAAGGAGGTGCTGGAGAAAGCAAGGAAAGCTCAGCACAAACCATCAACATCAGGCTGCAAATAGCAACTAGTTACAAAATGGCAGAGAAAGGGATTAATATATAATATATTAATATTCCAAATTGCCCAATTGTAGGGATACACCCTATCTGACCTGCCTAAATGGGATGTCCACTACATCTTAAATGCTAAAGCAGCCCTAACAAACAAAGAACCCCCCCCACATACTTCCCTCCTGGACTACTGCCACTCAATGTTGGGGTCTCCTAGCAGTCTTAAGACATTGTGACAGGAGCGCTGCAGCCAATTAGCAGTCATTAATGGGCTGCAGCGCTGAAGTGACAATGTGACATTATCAACGGAAAACAGTGTTAACATCACTGGAACTGCGAAAGTCTGGGAGAGCACTAGGACTGTGGTCACTTAAGCATTTAAGAAGGGATTTTTTTCATATTAGACAACAATTAAGTCCATGATCTGATCAATTTGATGCTTTAGAATTCGTGATGAGCGGGCACTACCATGCTCAGGTGCTCTGTACTCGTAACTAGTGATGAGCGGGCACTACCATGCTCAGGTGCTCGGTTCTCGTAACTAGTGATGAGCGGGCACTACCATGCTCGGGTGCTCAGTACTCGTAACTAGTGATGAGCGAGCACTACCATGCTCAGTACTCGTACCTAGTGATGAGCGAGCACTACCATGCTTGGGTGATCAGTACTCGTAACTAGTGATGAGCGGGCACTACCATGCTCGGGTGCTCAGTACCGGTAACTAGTGATGAGCCAGCACTACCATGCTCGAGTGGTCGGTACTCGTAACTAGTGATGAGTGAGCACTACCATGCTCAGGTGCTCAGTACTCGTAACTAGTGATGAGTGGACAGTACCATGCTCGGTACTTGTAAAAAGCAGTCGGATGCTCGGAGGGGCTCAACTCGAGTACCGAGTATAATGGAAGGCAATGGGGAACCCGAGCATTTTTACGGGAATTCTTCCAGAAAAATGCTCACGTTCCCTTTTGACTTCCATTATACTCGGCTACTTAAGTCGAGCCCATTTGAGTGTCTGACTCCTCATCACTAGTACCTAACACCCAAGCATGGTAGTGCCCACTCATCACTATTTAGAATATATAATTATGGAAAAATTGTAGGCCCCAAAATCTGCAACCTCAATTTTTTTCCAAACGGTCTCTATATGTCAAACAGATCACATACAATAGAAACCCAACCAGGGCTGTAGTTAATAGCAGGTGCGAAAGTAACAGTCACATCTGGGCCTTGGTACTGGAGGGAACCGAAGGGTGCACATGTCACATATGACCCGAGTATAATAATGAACCCATGGTAGGTGCCTGGGGAGCTCCTGACTGAAGGCTTTTTTACGAAGAATTCAGGAGGGAATTTCCACTTTGTTTGTGGCGCTCGTATCATAGGATGAACTAAACATACAGCTCTGGCAAAAATTAAGAGACCGCTGCAAAATTGTCAGTTTTTCTGATTTTTCTCTTTATAGATATATTTTTGCGTAAAATGTAAATTGTTCTTTTATTCTATAAAACTACTGACAACGTCTCCGGATTTCCAAGCAATAAATTCTGTATTTATTTTCTGAAAATGAGAAATGGTCAAAATAACAAAACAATGCACAGTGCTTTCAGATCTCAAATAATGCAAAGAAAACAAGTTCATAATAATTTAGAAACAGCAATACTAATAATGTTTTACCTCAGGAAGATTCAGAAATCAATATCTTGTGGAATATCCATGATTTTTAATCCCATCTTTCATACGTCTTGGCTGCTTTCCACCAGTCTGTCACACTGCTTTTGTGTTACCTTATGCCACTCCTGGTGCTAAAATGTAAGCAGTTCTTTGTTTGATGGGTTGTGACTATCCATCTTCCTCTTGATTATATTCCAGAGGTTTTCAATGGGTTTCAGGTCTGGAGATTGGGCTGGCCATGACAGGGTTTTCATGTGGTGGTCCTTCATATACAAATTGATTGACCTAGCTGTGTGGCATGGTGCATTGTCCTGCTGGAAAAAACAGTCCTCAGAGTTTGTGAACATTGCCTGAGCAGAAGGAAGCAACTGTTTTTCCAGGATAACCTATGCGGCTTGATTCATACGTCCATTGCAAAGTTTAATCTGTTCAATTCCAGCCTTGCTGAAGCATCCCCAGATCATTACCGATCCTCCATCAAATTTCACAGTGGGTGCAGACACTGTTGGCTTGTACGCCTCTCCAGGCCTCAGTCTAACCATTAGATGACCAAGTGTTGGGCAAAGCTGAGAAGGACAATGCACCTTGCCACACAACTAGGTCAATCAATGTGTGGATGAAGGACCACCACATCAAAACCCTGTCATGGCCAGCCCATTCTCCAGACCTGAACCCCATGGAAAACCTCCGGAATGTAATCAAGAGGAAGATGGATAGTCACAAGCCATCAAACAAAGAAGAACTGCTTAAATGTTTGCACCAGGAATGGCATAAGGTCACCCAAAAGCAGTGTGACAGACTGGTAGAAAGCATGCTAAGACGCATGAAAGCTGGGATTAAAAATCATGGTTATTCCACAAAATATTGATTTCTGAATCTTCCTGAGGTAAAACATTATTAGTATTGTTGTTTCTAAATGATTATGAACTTGTTTTCTTTGCATTATTTGAGGTGTGAAAGCAAGGCATTTCTCTTTTTTTTTTTTTGTTATTTTGACCATTTCTCATTCTCAGAAAATAAATACAAAATGTATTGCTTGGAAATTCGGAGGAGTTGTCAGTAGTTTATAGAATAAAAGAATTTACATTTTACTCAAAACATACCTGTAAAGAGAAAAATCAAAAAAACCTGACAATTTTGCAGTAGTTGTTTAATTTTTGTCAGAGCTGTATGTCTTAGGCTAGGTTCACACTTCCGTTAAATTGTATCAGTCACAATCCGAGGCTCTGGTAAACAACGCAATCCGTTTAGCGGATTCCGTTGTGTCCCATAGACTTGTATTAGTGGCGGATTGCGACTGATCACCTTGCGTTGCATCCGCTGCGCCGCGGTCGTTTTTTGACTGACCGCCGGGCGGGAGCAACGCAGAATGTAACGTTTATCGGGCCGTCAAAATTAACGCACCGCGCAGGAATCAGTCGCCATCCATCAAGCTTGTAATGTTTGTTTTTGGTGCTGGATTCCGTCGTAATCCGTCTTACGACGGAATCCAGCGCTGGATTCCGTGATGCTCTACTGAGCATGCCCAGCAGGTTTGGCACACCCACTGGGCTGTCCCAAACACAAACGGATCATGACTGATCCGTCAAAAAACGGACGCACAGCGGATGTAACGGACGCGACGGATCAGTTTTTTCACAGGATTCCCGTGAAAGCAATCCTGTGAAAAACACATCCGTTGCGTCAGTTGACATCTAAAAAATGACTGATCAGTTGCTGACGGACCTGATGGATTTAAAACAACGGAAATGTGAACCTAGCCTTAGAAAAATAGGGTCGCCACTCACCTAAATCTTGTTTCCTTATTCTTTAATCTAGATTTTCAAAGTGATGGTTATAAGCAAAGCTTGGTGATCGGCCAAAACGCGTCACAGAGCTCCGATCCTATTTTACTCTGACTGAAGTGTTTGTGACCCCGACTAAGCAGTAACTGATGTGAAGTCAAGATTTCAGCAGAATCCTCAGCATTCGGACATTGGGGGAGAATGAACTTGGGACATACAGCAACCATTATATTCAACATAATAGAATCACATACACATTAGCCAGCTCACCACTTTCAGAATCTGGGGTGTCTCACGATGTCCACACAGGATATCCCTGGTTCGGGAATAATGAAAGAAACACATCCAGCGGTCTGCAGTCCGGGATGTATAAAATCTTCCTTTATTGCAAAACTGATCCATGAAAAAGATTTAACGACTCATCTGCTGAAACGCGTTGGCTCGCTAACCTTGTGTTTCTGTGGACGCATGTGCGGCTGAATTTTAAAGAAATTTTGCAATAAAGGAAGATTTTATACATCCCAAACTGCAGACCGCTGGATGTGTTTCTATATCTGCATTATATTCAACATGGAGGATCACAGGAAGAGAACATCGACACAAACTATAGGTTTTATAATACAAGCTAGAGGTGAACTACAAGCACATAAGAAGAGGGAACCTGTCACCACTTTTTCGGCTTATAAGCTGCGGCCACCACCACCGGGCTCTTATATACAGCATTCTAACATGCTGTATATAAGAGCACAGGCTGCTGTGTAAAACAAGAAAAAAACAAAACAAAAACCAAAACACTGCAGTGGATTCTAGTCAGATGGGTGTCTCCGTTTTTCCGCTGCCGGCACCGCTTCCTTCGGCCATCTCGTCCTCCTTCTGAAGCATGGGAGCTTGAAGCATCCTACGTCATACACACTCGCCGGTCCTGCGCAGACGCACTACAATGCTTTGATCTGTCCTGCACAGGACCTCAAAGCTGACGAGTGTGGACGACGTAGGACGCGTCATGCACCGCGGCTACAGAAGAAGGATGACAAAGATGGCCAAAAGAGGCGGCGCCGGCATTGGAGAACGGAGACGCCCATCTGACTAGAATCCTCCGCAGCGCGACCATTAGATGAGAATGAGCGGCCTGGGCTCTTCTATACAGCATGTTAGAATGCCGTATATAAGAGCCCACTGGTGGTGGCTGCAGCTTATACGCTGAAAAAGTGGCGACAGGTTCCCTTTAAATGTTTAATATATTCTCCCTAGCACAAGCCTGAAGCTGTTGTTTTCTCTAACATCACTACACCTGGTAGGTTTTTTCCATCCACAATTACAAGTAGAGGACCCCACTCTCAATGGCAAAAAGAAACAGCAATCGTATGAAGAATGCTGTGCAAAGTTTGAGCCATTTCACCCCTCCTCTGCCATGGGATGCACCAGGACCGACAACAATTGTACGGTGCCTATCTGGACTTCGGTAGGTAACTGGAGAGGGCCAGAGTGCCAAGGCCACACCATCTAGGAGTCAGATTAGACCCCTCAACCTTGGAGCCAAAGGAAAGAGACCCACAGATTTTCCACTAAGTTGAACCACCTCCATGCTAGAGCATTAAAAAAGTCAGAGAAGGTGTCTCCGTGAGCACCTCCACCGATCAATGCTGCCAAGACCTTTTACAGCCTCACCTAACGCCAAGTCCTACGTGTTGTTCTGTAGTAGATGATGCCAAGAGGTTTTCTAAATGCTGAAACTACAGGGGCTCCTATGTATTTGTACAGGCTGGCCACTAGAAATTCACATAGTTTCCGTCAGACAATGAATTGGCTTCTTAATTTGAGTCAACCATACAGGGCAAGTGGACAAGTAGAGTTCTAGACCAAAAGGTGGAATGAGGTCACATCCAGACGACTGTTCTTCACGCACGTTTTGTATGCCTTTGTGGATATAACACCTACCCGTTAACATGTCTCCATTTTTGTTTTGTGGGCCGACAAACAACAAAAAACGTGACGTTCACAGATCAAAACTCGCAAATGAAAATTATGTGGGACCATTAAAATACCAGATGGCACGCGGATCTCATCCGTGGGTTTCACGTTTTTACCATTTTAATAAGGTAGAAGCTTTGGAGTTTTAATGAGAAAATTACTCATGGTGTCAACTGACACACTGGCCAAACACTGATGAAGATCTGACCTTTTGTTTTCGCGTACAAGAAATATCAATGATATTTGAATGAGGCTCTGGGCGGATTCCGAATTCTTTCAGTTGCAATCAAAATTCCTCAATTTCCATAACAATTAGGTGCAGTAGCAAAATTAAAAAGTAATCAAATGCTCAAAGCTACGAATAGAATAAGAGGT
Source organism: Anomaloglossus baeobatrachus (assembly GCF_048569485.1). Classification (NCBI taxonomy): domain Eukaryota; kingdom Metazoa; phylum Chordata; class Amphibia; order Anura; family Aromobatidae; genus Anomaloglossus; species Anomaloglossus baeobatrachus. The sequence goes on along the minus strand of NC_134356.1, from coordinate 625,949,871 downwards.
TTCTCCAAATTCAGGACAAAATGCCACATTTACTGACTACTACAGTCTCAGAAATATAAATCTCCACGGAGTAGAGTCCTTCATAAGAGCCATCAAGTGTTGTCTCAAGATATCACGAGCTGCATCAGGTGCTCTTGAGATGAAACACATCAAGCACCAGGGCTGGCAATGGGGTGGAAGACTGCGAAATTTGATTGCATGTTAAAGCCCCCAACACATTAAAGCACATATGTGGGGCCCATTATTCTGAATGGAAGGCTACGTGGGGCCCATTATTCTGAATGGAAGACTACGTGGGGCCCATTATTTAGTACTGAAGACTATGTGGGGCCGATTCTGTATGGAGGACTATGTGGGGCCCATTATTTAGTACTGAAGACTATGTGGGGCCCATTATTCTGTATGGAGGACTATGTGGGGCCCATTATTCTGTATGGAGGACTATGTGGGGCCCATTATTCTGTATGGAGGACTATGTGGGGCCGATTCTGTATGGAGGACTATGTGGGGCCCATTATTTAGTACTGAAGACTATGTGGGGCCCATTATTCTGTATGGAGGACTATGTGGGGCCCATTATTCTGTATGGAGGACTATGTGGGGCCCATTATTCTGTATGGAGGACTATGTGGGGCCCGCAATTAGTTTGTCCCACGACTTAGTCCAAGTTTTTAACTTTGGCCCTCTGAGTATTTGATTTAGATATCCCTGCATTAGACCAAGGTTGGCTGATCCCACCGACCTGGACAACCGACAAGGATTTCAATTGTCCATGTCCGAATTTGGACTGGTGATCACTTTGTTCTCCTAGAGATAAGCTGTCACGAGACATGCCTGGTGACTGCTTTCTCAGAGCACACAAAAGCATTTGGCCGAATGAGTGTTTGTGTACACGGGAGCTGGTAGATATGGCGGACGGCCAAACAATCAGCCAGATTATCGTTCGGTCGACAACCATTTAATGTGTAGGGCCAGCTTAAAGGGTCTCTGTCAGCATGGAATGACTTCCATTGGATGTCCCTACAGATACAGCGGGAAGCAAAGTTCTCAAGTTCAAAATGAAAGGAACATTGTTTACACTATTTGGACGTGGCAGAAAGAGGAAGAAGTCAACAGCTGCCACTAGATTCTCAAAAACTAAACCCTCAAGTGACTACAAGAGACCTGAGGCAAGATTTGATGGCAGCAGGCCTTGAGACTTCACTTTGAGTAAAGTGTAAACTAAACAAATCATCAATGGCCCAACTCCAAAACGTCCCCTCTATGGACCCAAAAGCACAGGAACGTTGGCTGCAACAAGAGAGAACCATATAATTAAGCTGCAGTAGTTTTGGAATTCTGCTCTGAAAAGTGATGGAACAAAAACGTTTTCAGGCCTATGGTTGAGTGGCATATCTTGGTTGACGTAGAAAAAAAACAAAACAAAACATATCCTGAAAAGAACACTATGCCTACAGGGAAGCGTGGCTGTGGTCCGGTGATGCCTACAGGGAAGCGTGGCTGTGGTCCGGTGATGCCTACAGGGAAGCGTGGCTGTGGTCCGGTGATGCCTACAGGGAAGCGTGGCTGTGGTCCGGTGATGCCTACAGGGAAGCGTGGCTGTGGTCCGGTGATGCCTACAGGGAAGCGTGGCTGTGGTCCGGTGATGCCCACAGGGAAGCGTGGCTGTGGTCCCGTGATGCCCACAGGGAAGCGTGGCTGTGGTCCCGTGATGCCCACAGGGAAGCGTGGCTGTGGTCCCGTGATGCCCACAGGGAAGCGTGGCTGTGGTCCCGTGATGCCCACAGGGAAGCGTGGCTGTGGTCCCGTGATGCCCACAGGGAAGCGTGGCTGTGGTCCCGTGATGCCCACAGGGAAGCGTGGCTGTGGTCCCGTGATGCCCACAGGGAAGCGTGGCTGTGGTCCCGTGATGCCCACAGGGAAGCGTGGCTGTGGTCCCGTGATGCCCACAGGGAAGCGTGGCTGTGGTCCCGTGATGCCCACAGGGAAGCGTGGCTGTGGTCCCGTGATGCCCACAGGGAAGCGTGGCTGTGGTCCCGTGATGCCCACAGGGAAGCGTGGCTGTGGTCCCGTGATGCCCACAGGGAAGCGTGGCTGTGGTCACGTGATGCCCACAGGGAAGCGTGGCTGTGGTCCCGTGATGCCCACAGGGAAGCGTGGCTGTGGTCCCGTGATGCCTACAGGGAAGCGTGGCTGTGGTCCCGTGATGCCTACAGGAAAGCGTGGCTGTGGTCCCGTGATGCCTACGGGGAAGCGTGGCTGTGGTCCCGTGATGCCTATGGGGATACGTGGCTGTGGTCCCGTGATGCATACAGGGAAGCATGGCTGTGGTCCCGTGATGCCTATGGGGATACGTGGCTGTGGTCAGGGGATACCTTCCGTGAAGCTTGGCTGTGGTCCAGGGATTCCTTCTGTGAAACATGGCTGTGGTCCGGTGAGGTCTTCAGTGAAGCGTGGCGCAGGTCCATTGATACCTCCAGTGTAGCGTGGCACATGTCCGGTGATACCTTCCGTGAAGCGTGGCTGTGGTTTGGTGATGCCTAAGGTATAGCGTGGCGCAGGTCCAGTGATGCCTAAGGTGAAGCGTGGAGCAGGTCCAGTGATGCCTAAGGTGAAGCGTGGCTGTGATCTGGTAATATCTTCAGTGAAGTGTGGCACTGGTCCGGTGATGCGCTGGGTCTTTTGCTTCCTCTTAAACCGGAAGCCTACAACATGTGGAGGGCAAGAGGGATTCAATCAGGTATCAGGAAATCCTAGGAGACAACTTAAAGGGCACCTGGCAGGTGCAATATGCACCCAGAACCACAAGCAGTCCTGGGTGTAAATTGTTAATCCCTGCCTAACCGTCCCTGTATACACAAGCATAGATAAAGAGATCTTTAGAAAAAGTACTTCTAAAGATCCTGTATGATATGCTAATGAGTGCAGGGACTAGTCGTGAGGGCGTTAGTTCCCGCACTCATTCCGCCCTCTTAGAATGTTAGCACGCCCACACGCCGTCTCCATTGCTACAACCTTAAACGCCGGGCAGTGCACATCATCAGATGTCCCGGCACTTCCAGTCACGCGCATTAGACCTCTCTGAAGCCAGGATGTGTAAACCCGGCTTCATAGTGTGCATGACCGGAAGTGTGGTGACCTGATCATGAGCACTGCCCGGCGTTTAAGGTTGTAGCAATGGACACGGGGTACGCGTGTCACCGCTGGTAATGACGCTGGGCAGTGGGCATTGAATAGCATGTTAGCACTCCCCTGTGGGCGTACTAACATTATTCTAAGAGGGCAGAATGAGCGCAAAAACTAATGCCCTCACGACTAGCCCCTGCGCTCAGTAGCATATCATAAAGGATGCTTAGAAATACTTTTTCTAAAGATCTCTTTATCTATGCTATTAGATACAGGGACGGTTAGGCAGGGATTGGAAATATTCACCCAGAACTGCTCGTGGTTCTGGTTGCATTTTGCTCCTGACAGGTTCCCTTGAATAAGTTTTGTGAGGAACCTAAAGCTTGGCCATCATTAGAACTTCCAATAGAACAAGGATCTACTAAGTCTTGGTTTCAAAAGAAGCCCTGGAAGATTCTGGAGTGGTCATCACATACACCGTACCCCACAGAAACTCTTTGGTGTGATTACCGTAGACGAAGATCATAGGTGGCCAGTTTCTTCCAAGGTTTAAGCCAACTTCAATGGATCCAGCCAGTCCCTGCTCTCTTCCAATTCTGCCTCTGATAGCAGCATGGCTGGGCACAGTTCAGACCAGGGACCACAAACCTGATTTCAGTGGGAGGTTGAGTAATTTTGATTGCAACTATTGAGGAAGACCAAAAGTTCCTTCAAAAAGATAGCACCTGACTTTTTATGGTTTGTCTACAGCACATGACCCATTCAATAAAACCCGACGGGCTCCTTGAAGGGTCTGATTGCTTCCAGGTCCACCCTTTGCATACGTGAAAGCAAAAAAAACAAACAAAACAAGCCATTTCTACCTGAAGGCCATAAACTTGCAGGACTTCCTTACGCAAGGTTCTACAAGGTGACACTGACAATGTGGACGCCTAACCCCTGCGACGATACACTTCATAGAGCGTGCTGACATGGGCACACAGCGCCGACAACCTTGGCCCTGTTCATACTGGCAGAAGATGGCAACACTATATTAAGCAACTGCATTACATAAGCGCTGACCCACCCCGACAGGCTATAGCCGCACCTGGTGGCAGCACAGGCAAACCGGTTACGGCAGCTGTGCCCATCCAGGGTCAGGGCGTTTTTGGGGGGTGGGGGTGGGGGGGGGGGGGGGCACTATATCCAATGTGCAGCACTCTGTCCTGACTACACAGGGTGACATTGGTCACATACTGATAAAGAAAAAAAAAAAAAGCCCCAGTGGAACAATACAGGAAGCTGCAATGATAGATTAGGCTGCAGAGCATCGCAGAGAAAGCGTGTGACAACAGATTGCAGAGCATTTCACAAGCGGAAAAAGTTATTTTAACCAAACATTAAGAGGGCGAGATAACAGCGGCATGCAGAGCGTTGCGTACGGTGGCTGCAGGCATGCTAGGACAATATAGGGCGGCTGTGCAAAAAAAAAAAAAGTCAAGCAGAGCATTGCAAGCGGACACCAAGCACTCCGCAGACTGTCAGAAGTGATTAAAACAATGTCATACCGTCAACATGGACACAAGCAGAACATTATAACCATTTTATCTGGAAGAACATCGTGCCGTTGCCTCGCGGCATCTATGCAAATAATAACTCCAAAGCCAAAAAAAAAAGAAGAAAATAAAGTGCACTGCGCCGTCGATCATGGCTCCCTACCCCGCAGAGCATCGCGCACACTCACTCTCCCGATCCCAGCTCAGTACGTTGCTAGGCAGGCAGGGCGGCTGAGGGCTGCTGGGGGGCGCCGGATCCCTCCCCGGAGCTGGACTGCGGGGTCCACGGCTGAAGACCCGTGAAGCAAAGCTCTCCAACTTCTGCAGAGCCGACATCCTGGGACCACAAGTCAAGTAGGGACTAGTACAGGTGCCCTGACATTCAGGCGAGAGGAGAGGGAGGAAAGGCAGACTGAGGGAACAGACAGGTTCTCAAGCAAAGTGTTAGAGAAAGGCGACGTGTGAGGAAACGAGGATGGGAGACGGCAAGGTGGCTCTATGGTGGGCAGGCATGGTGGAGAGAAGCAAAGCAGAGAGGACCGAGCTGAAGAAGACAGCAAGTAACACAGAACATGTGAAGAATTAGGGAGAGGTAAGGAAGGAGGGAGGGCTCAACAATGAAGGAGCTGCAGGGCAAACAGAGCGATAGAGGAGGAACACACCAAGCATGTGAGGCACGAGGAGGCAAGACAGGACATGGAGAGACCGAGGCACCACCGCCGAGAGCTGCCCGAGTGCCAGGCGAGGAACCCAGAGAGCTGGCCCTTATCAGCCGGCTGCAGGTCGCTCTTGTTGACAGGGGGTGGAGGGACAGTCTTGATAAAAAAAAAATATAATAAAATAAAGGGGAGGAGTGTGGGCAGAGGACAGCGACCTGGAGCAGAGCGAAAGACAACTTCAAGGAGCAATGTGGTTAGTGAAGGAAGAAGGCGAGAGGCTGAGGACTGGACAGAGACATGGAGGCTGCAGAGGGCACAGATGAAGGAGGGAGACAAACTACTAATGGAGGGCAGGGATGGTCCGTAATAAAGAGCACAATGCTTACAGAGTAGAAGAAAAGGAAGAGATAAGGGTGCGAGGCGGGCCACGCGGGGCATGGGGGAGGGGAGAAGGACCCCGCGGAGGAGTGAGGTGGGCCCGAGGGGGGAGTGGTGAGAGGCATGGGTGAGGGGTGAAGAGGATGCTACGTGGTGGTGGTGGGAGGTGGGGGCGAGGAGGATCCTGCAGGGAATATGGAGGGGACGCGAGGAAGACTCCGTGTGGCATATGGAGGAAGGGGGGTGCGAAGTAGACCCCGTGGCACATTGGAGGGGATGGGGGAAAACGGCCCAGAGTGTGGGGACAAGGAGAACTCCGCAGCACATTGGGGTGGGGAATAACTCCACGGGGGGGGGCAAGGAGAACCCCACAGGGCAAGGAATACCCTGCGGGGGAATATGAAAGGGAGGGTGAGGAGGACCCCACGGCACATTGGGGGGTTGGGGAAGGACTACCCAGAGTGTGGAGGGTGAGGAAGACCCTGCGAGGCATAGGGGGGGCGAGGAGAGAAAACCCCCGCTGTGCATGGGGGGGGGTGAAGAGGACTCCACGTGGCATATGAAAGGGGGGGCCTGGAGGAACCTGCAGCACATTGTAGGGGGTGGGAAGGTCTCCACAGAGTGTGGGGGGCAAGGAGGACCCCGTGGGGCATTGGGGAAGTGAGGAGGACCCCGAGGCACAAGGGGCGGGGGGGGGAGAGAGACTCCACAGAGTGTGGTAAGCGAGGAGGACCCCGTGGAGCATAGCGAGGAGGGGAGGGCGAGGAGGACAGTATGTGGCACATGGAGGGGGGGGGGCAAGGTTGTGAGAAAGGATATGAAAGGTGAGGCAGACCAGGCGTGGAGTGACGTGGAGCATGAGGGTGTGAGGAGGACCACATGGTGTATGGGGGGGTGAGATGATCTACGTCAGGCATGAGGGGGCGAGACAGACTTTGAGGTGTAAGAAGGTTTGAAGCAGAGTACTTGACTGGCAGACCACATTTGCAGAGACCTTTATAGGAAATGGGATGTAAGATCCACCAGAAAAAAAAAATGGTGTAATTAATCACACAATGACAGTGAAGACCTCAGCTCCTCGCCATAGACAAGGGGGGTCCAAAATAACATGGATGTGTAGCCAAATCTATCACATGCACACAGAAAGGGATGGGGCGTGTAAGTATAGCTGGGCCTAATGGAGCCAGATGGGTGTATATGGGGGGGATGTAACAACAAGAGAAAGACCACCGGCACAATGAGAGGGGGCAGATGTAGAAGCAAAGTGGAGAAAACTAGATGGCACCATGAGTAAAGTAAAGCAGTCATCCACCTGGGACTCACCAGCTTTCGAGAAACTACAACACCCAGCATGCCCTCACACACAACGCTTCTAGCATTATAACAGCTGGAGAGACACAGGTTGGAGATTGTGGACACGAGGCAAGTAAGACGGGCGCACAAGTCCGGGACGGAGGGAGGCATCGCCAGAAGAAAATGCTCTTGAGCGGAGTATTTGGCCGGAGCAGGGTCCGCCAGCTGTCTGCCTGCCAGGTGTCTGCTTTCTTATCTCCCCGCACCGCCTGGTACTACACACACACATGCATGTGAAGACCTTGGTGTATCCACAGGACACCTACAAGGAGGGCGGGGGCGTCCTATAGGTCTACGCTACAGTCTTGGCCCCTTACAGCGAAGCCTCGGGTTCTGCCTTACAGAAGGTAAGTACAGACCGGCACGTAAGAACTTATTTTTTTATTGTTTTATTCTACTTTTTATTTTTATGACAGTACAGCTATGTTCAGACTTTATTTTTGGGTGGCGTTTTAAAGACACGGTGATATCAGATGGGCCACGACCGGAAAAGTCCACTATCAAAATCGAAAAATATTTAACCCGATTGTTAAACGCTAACGAGAAAGAAAAAAACCCTAAATGGCAAAATTGCAGTTTTTCCAGACACCACACCTCCCAAAAAAAAAAAATAAATAAAAAAAATGTCACTTGGGGCCCAAGATTAATAAAAACGACCACACCACGCACATGTCCTGTCCATTTTTACTATATAATGAGATCTGTAAAAGCAAAACACCCCAAAAAAGTGAATTTTTCTGTATTTTCACCATTTCACCACTTGTAATTTTGCCATGTTACTCAGTACATTCTACGGTAAAGTGAGGGGGTGTCATTCAAAGGTACAACCCCACAAAAAAAAAAAAAAAAAAAACAACAAAAAAACCCCCTCATATGTCTGTGTATGGAAGAGTTATGGCTTTCGGAAGAAGTGGCACAAAACAAAAATAAAGCACACAAAAAAAAAAAATAAATAAATAAAAAAATTGCCCAGTGCTGAAGGGGTTAAACTATGAAAAAGATGTCTCATTTTACTTTTTAGTTCCCTTAGGTGACTTGAACCAGCTTGTCCTTTGATCATTTGTTCTATATACTGCAGAAGCACACAATGTCAGTATATACAGTAAACGATGGTCTGTGCTGGGGATGGGCTGCACTGGAGTACAGAGAGGTCGCTGCAGGTCGGAGTGGGGAGGGGTAAGAAATTGATCTCGGCGTTAAAATGCCAATGACTGATGGCGGCATCTAAATGGTTATAAAGACGCGATCGGGTAGCTCTGGTTGCTGCTGCTACAAGCAGATGCTGCATATGTCAGGCTCAGCTCCTGTGCCTGCTCCAAACATGTGGACCCTGGCGTGGAAGTAGAATTACATCCATATGTGCAAGGAGTTTTTCATAAAATAAATTATTAGTCCCAAAATTTAGTCACTCCCTGCATCATAGTGTGGTCACAATTAGTGATAAGTGAGCACTACCATGCTCGGTACTCCTAACTAGTGATGAGTGGGCACTACCATGCTCGGTACTCCTAACTAGTGATGAGTGGGCACTACCATGCTCGGGTGCTCGGTACTCGTAACTAGTGAGGAGTGGGCACTACCATGCTCGGGTGCTCGGTACTCGTAACTAGTGAGGAGTGGGCACTACCATGCTCGGGTGCTCAGTACTCGTAACTAGTGAGGAGTGGGCACTACCATGCTCGGGTGCTCAGTACTAGTAACTATTGATGAGCGGGCACTACCATGCTCGGGTGTTCAGTACTAGTAACTATTGATGAGCGGGCACTACCATGCTCGGGTGTTCAGTACTAGTAACTATTGATGAGCGGGCACTACCATGCTCGGGTGTTCAGTATAGTAACTATTGATGAGCGGGCACTACCATGCTCGGGTGTTCAGTACTAGTAACTATTGATGAGCGGGCACTACCATGCTCGAGTGTTCAGTATAGTAACTATTGATGAGCGGGCACTACCATGCTCGGGTGTTCAGTACTAGTAACTATTGATGAGCGGGCACTACCATGCTCGGGTGTTCAGTATAGTAACTATTGATGAGCGGGCACTACCATGCTCGGGTGTTCAGTACTAGTAACTATTGATGAGCGGGCACTACCATGCTCGAGTGTTCAGTATAGTAACTATTGATGAGCGGGCACTACCATGCTCGGGTGTTCAGTACTAGTAACTATTGATGAGCGGGCACTACCATGCTCGGGTGTTCAGTATAGTAACTATTGATGAGCGGGCACTACCATGCTCGGGTGTTCCGTACTAGTAACTATTGATGAGCGGGCACTACCATGCTCGGGTGTTCAGTACTAGTAACTATTGATGAGCGGGCACTACCATGCTCGGGTGTTCAGTACTAGTAACTATTGATGAGCGGGCACTACCATGCTCGGGTGTTCAGTATAGTAACTATTGATGAGCGGGCACTACCATGCTCGGGTGTTCAGTATAGTAACTATTGATGAGCGGGCACTACCATGCTCGGGTGTTCAGTACTAGTAACTATTGATGAGCGGGCACTACCATGCTCGGGTGTTCAGTATAGTAACTATTGATGAGCGGGCACTACCATGCTCGGGTGTTCAGTACTAGTAACTATTGATGAGCGGGCACTACCATGCTCGGGTGTTCAGTATAGTAACTATTGATGAGCGGGCACTACCATGCTCGGGTGTTCAGTACTAGTAACTATTGATGAGCGGGCACTACCATGCTCGGGTGTTCAGTACTAGTAACTATTGATGAGCGGGCACTACCATGCTCGGGTGTTCAGTACTAGTAACTATTGATGAGCGGGCACTACCATGCTCGGGTGTTCAGTACTAGTAACTATTGATGAGCGGGCACTACCATGCTCGGGTGTTCAGTACTAGTAACTATTGATGAGCGGGCACTACCATGCTCGGGTGTTCAGTACTAGTAACTATTGATGAGCGGGCACTACCATGCTCGGGTGTTCAGTACTAGTAACTATTGATGAGCGGGCACTACCATGCTCGGGTGTTCAGTACTAGTAACTATTGATGAGCGGGCACTACCATGCTCGGGTGTTCAGTACTAGTAACTATTGATGAGCAGTCGGGCGCTCAAATGGGAGCGACTAGCACTCTAGTACAATTGGAAATCAAAGGGGGACTTAAGCATTTTTTTCTGGGAAATTTTTGAAAAATGCTCGAGTCCTCCATTAATTTCCATTATACTCGTGTACTCGAGTCGCTGCCATCAGAGTCCTCTTAACGAGTACGGAGCAGCGAGCGTGGGAGTGCGCACTCATCACTAGTCACAATGTCTTGATTTTTTACAGCACATAAGTTGCTGTAATACATAAGGTTCGGTCCGATGTCAGATCGCAATGTACGGACCGGCCCAGTCTCTCTCAACCCGACCACGCCAGCTGCATATACTTCTACGACGTCGTCACTCTTAGGTCGCGAGAGCTGCGGCCAATCCATACATTGCGATCTGACACTTGACGGGTGAAAAAGCCCTAACTTTGAATATCATCTGACCCAAGCGGCAAACACAAAATTGTATGTTAGGTATTTTGGACTCCTAACCCTTCTACCCCGGGATTGTTGCCCATTTTAGGGAACAATTAGAATAGTGGCTGGCCTCAGAAGAGTGACACCGAGGCGCTCGGGCCCAGAACCCCCCCGAGGCGCTCGGGCCCAGAACCCCCCCCGAGGCGCTCGGGCCCAGAACCCCCCCCGAGGCGCTCGGGCCCAGAACCCCCCCCCGAGGCGCTCGGGCCCAGAACCCCCCCCCCCGAGGCGCTCGGGCGCAGAACCCCCCCCGAGGCGCTCGGGCCGGATGTAGACGTTTCGTTAATGCTTTATGTTCACGAGGCTGGTCTGTGCCTTATAGTCATTCCCACAATAGGCAGATTTCTATTGCTTGTGCAATTGATAGCAGTGGTAATTCTGGGCAGGACTGTCCGGAGCTGCACTCTCCTAATTATACTTTACTGTAGACATTTTTATATGTGACTGAACTCGCCGTACGATGGAATCAGAAATATCTAGTAATATTTGTTGTGTAATCTGTTAAGTAACAAGTCTCAATTAAACAAATTAAAAAAATAAATAAAAATGAATCAATAACTCTTATGAAACTTGGGTTTGGTTTGGGAAAACAAAGACTTAGGGCGATCATATTACTATGTGCAAATATAAGAAGGGACAGCACAGGGATCTGTCTAAGGAGCTTTTTACACCTACCTCTGCAATGGGGACAATGGACATCCTCTACGTCTAGAGGAAAGAAGGTTTAATCAAATACAGATGGTGATTCTTTACAGTAAGAGTATAGATTCCTTACTGTAAGAGCAGCGAGACTATGGATTCTTTACTGTAAGAGCAGAGAGACTATGGATTCTTTACTGTAAGAGCAGAGAGACTATGGATCCTTTACTGTAAGAGCAGAGAGACTATGGATCCTTTACTGTAAGAGCAGAGAGACTATGGATCCTTTACTGTAAGAGCAGTGAGACTATGGATTCTTTACTGTAAGAGCAGAGAGACTATGGATTCTTTACTGTAAGAGCAGCGAGACTATGGATTCCTTACTGTAAGAGCAGCGAGACTATAGATTCCTTACTGTAAGCGCAGAGACTATGGATTCTTTACTGTAAGAGCAGAGAGACTATGGATCCTTTACTGTAAGAGCAGAGAGACTATGGATCCTTTACTGTAAGAGCAGTGAGACTATGGATTCTTTACTGTAAGAGCAGTGAGACTATGGATTCTTTACTGTAAGAGCAGAGAGACTATGGATTCTTTACTGTAAGAGCAGCGAGACTATGGATTCCTTACTGTAAGAGCAGCGAGACTATAGATTCCTTACTGTAAGCGCAGAGACTATGGATTCTTTACTGTAAGAGCAGTGAGACTATGGATTCTTTACTGTAAGAGCAGCGAGACTATAGATTCCTTACTGTAAGCGCAGAGACTATGGATTCTTTACTGTAATAGTATTGACACTATGAATTCTTTACTGTAAGAGCAGCGAGACTATAGATTCCTTACTGTAAGCGCAGCAAGACTATGGATTCTTTACTGTAAGAGTATTGACACTATGGATTCTTTACTGTAAGAGCAGAGAGACTATGGATTCTTTACGGTAAGAGCAGAGAGATTATGGAACTCTGCCACATGATGTGGTAATGGTCGATTCAATTTAAAAGTTCAGAGAGAGTCCTGGATGCCTTTCTTGGATAATAAAATATTACAGGGCATAGGTACTAGATTCTGAGGAGACGATGATCCAGGAACTAGTCTGATTGGCGTAAGGAGTTGGGAAGGAAGGTTTCCCCTAATATGGTGCAAACCTCACCTGCCTCGTGGGGTTTTTGCCTTCCTCTAGATCACATATGGTAAACCCTGGGTCGCGGGGTAAATCGGGCCCGCGAGGTGAGACATTTTCGCCCACACTTGACATCGCACTTTTAACTATATTCGTATTTTAGATGCTGCTACAGGTGAAAGACATAATGGAGGAGGAGTGTCCACTGATGTTCCCTCTCCATTATTTTCGCTCTGCGTCTGATGTCTCAGCACAGCAGCGTGATGATGTTCTTACAACGCACCCATATAACCAATATGTGCACAGGATCTGAAGACCCCAGAAAGACCGGATCAGAGGGGAAAGGGACAAAGGGGAGTATTTAATTTTATTAATGTGGAGCCTTTTATACTGTATGGAGGGCTACGTGGACCCCATTATTCTGTATGGAGGGCTATGTGGACCCCATTATTCTGTATGGAGGGCTATGTGGACCCCATTATTCTGTATGGAGGGCTATGTGGGGTACATTATTCTGTATGGAGGGCTATGTGGGATACATTATTCTGTATGGAGGGCTATGTGGGATACATTATTCTGTATGGAGGGCTATGTGGGATACATTATTCTGTATGGAGGGCTATGTGGGATACATTATTCTGTATGGAGGGCTATGTGGGGTACATTATTCTGTATGGAGGGCTATGTGGGGCCCATTATTCTGCATGGAGGGCTATGTGGGGCCCATTATTCTGTATGGAGGGCTATGTGGGGCCCATTATTCTGTATGGAGGGCTATGTGGGGCCCATTATTCTGTATGGAGGGCTATGTGGGGCCCATTATTCTGCATGGAGGGCTATGTGGGGCCCATTATGCTGCATGGAGGGCTATGTGGGGCCCATTATTCTGTACGGAGGGCTATGTGGGGAATACAGTTGGAGAATCATACTGTGATAGGGTCACCATTCTTTATCGGGGGGATTGAGTGAAGGGGGTACAGTACATCATACCGTGTGTGGCGGATACCATGGAGAAATTCCCTCTGGGGTATCACACTGTGTTTGGGGGCACTTTTGCTGTTATCATACTTTATCTGTATTATATAAGGGGTTTTTTTATCCTTTATCATTACATAGTTAATGAGGCCATTGGGCCATACGCTTATTGCTGCTCTTACGTAACATTTTTATTCTAAGAGCTATTAATTAAAATGTACTTTTGGGACACCCCTTCAAGTTTGTTTCCATATGAAGAAGTGTATCATATTTAATGATAAGACAAAACTTCCTCAATTTTAGACTTTTTTTGGGTGCGGGGTGTAAGCAGGAATCTTACAAGTCTCCCCCCCACGCTCTCTCTCCCCATATGGAAAGTGACCGGCCGTTCGGAGGTGAAATTTTGAGAATTTCTGTTGCAGATTTTCACATTCACTTTCCCTCCTTTCGAGATGGAAAAAAGAAATCCACTGCAAAGTCACTAAAAAATCCGCACGTTACACAAAACCCGCTGCACATGGACACGGATTCATGGCAGGGGTTTTTTTTTGACTAATGTGAAAAATGAATGTTTGGGGATTTTTTTCAGTATGACAGGAGCCATTTTGAGCAAAGTGCCAGATTTGTCAGGCAGCACGGTGGTTAGCACTGTTGCATTGTCAGGCAGCACGGTGGCTCAGTGGTTACCACTGTTGCTTTGTTGTCACGCAGCATGGTGGCTCAGTGGTTAGCACAGTTGCTTTACTAGGCAGAATGGTGTCTCAGTGGTTAGCACTGCTGCTTTGTCATCAGGCAGTGCAGAGGCTCAGTGGTTACCACCGTTGCTTTCTTAGACAGAATGGTGGCTCAGTGGTTAGCACTGTTTTGTCATCAGGCAGAACAGTGGCTCAGTGGTTAGCACTGTTGCTTTGTCAAGCAGCACGGTGGCTCAGTGGTTAGCACTGTTGCTTTACTAGGCAGAACGGTGACTCCGTGATTAGCACTGTTGCTTTGTCATCAGGCAGAACAGTGGCTCAGTGGTTAGCACTGTTGCTTTGTCAAGCAGCACGGTGGCTCAGTGGTTAGCACTGTTTAGTAGCAAAGCAGCACAGTGGCTCAGTGGTTAGCACTGTTGCTTTGTCAAGCAGCACGGTGGCTCAGTGGTTAGCACTGTTTAGTAGCAAAGCAGCACAGTGGCTCAGTGGTTAGCACGGTTGCTTTGTCGTCAAGCAGCACGCTGGCTTAGTGGTTACACTTGCTTTGTTGTCAGGCAGCATGGTGGCTCAGTGGTTATCACTATTGCTTTGCAGCACTAAGGTCCTGGGATCAAACCTCACCAAGGACAGCAACTGCAAGGAGTTTGTATGTTCTCCCCGTGTTCGCGTGCGTTTCCTCCGGGTTCTCCGGTTTCCTCCCACACTCCAAAGACATACAGATAGGGACTCTATCACTAGGTTTTTGCTGCCTCATCTGAGACCAGCAGAATGTAGAGCCAGAGACCCTGATTCCAGAGATGTATGACTTAAGCCAGCTTTACACGTTGCAATTAGTTGTACAATCGCATTTGCGATGTGACACGCCCAGGTTGCATACGGGATCTTATGAGATTGCACGTAGGTCGTTCATTTGCTGTCACACGTGCGTTAGTAGTCTATGTTAAATTGATCAATTTTGTGTGCGATCCTTTAGATCATGTGTTCTGTGACGTATGCATTGGGCACCCCCTTTTTTTTTTTTTTTTAATTTATTGACTTGCCAAGCGTGTGTAATGTGTAGGGATGCGTTTTTACTATGTCATCTGCCATTCAGCTCTGCTACATGGCCGCTGACAGCAGACACAGACAGCCATGTAGCAGCGCTGAATGGCAGATGACAGCAGACACAAAGAGCCGCACGAACACAATGAAGTCGGGTTAACTTAACCCGACTTCATTGTCATGCTGCGGCTTGGTCTGTCGCGTCCTCATTAGCGGTCACCAGTGAAGGACTCACCGGTGACCGCTAATCTCCTAAGTAACTGAATTGAGCAGCCCTCTCTCATACTCACCGATCCTCGGCACTGCACGGCATTCACACTGCTCCGGCGGCTTTAACTATTTTGAAAAAGCCGGCCGCCCATTAAACAATCTCGTATTCCCTGCTTTCCCCGCCCACCGGCGCCTATGATTGGTTACAGTGAGACACGCCCCCCACGCTGAGTGACAGGTGTCTCACTGCACCCAATCACAGCAGCCGGTGGGCGGGTCTATACTGTGCAGTGAAATAAATAAATAATTTAAAAAAATGGCGTACGGTCCCCCCCAATTTTAAAACCAGCCAGATAAAGCCATACGGCTGAAGGCTGGTATTCTCAGGATGGGGAGCTCCACGTTATGGGGAGCCCCCCAGCCTAACAATATCAGCCAACAGCCGCCCAGAATTGCCGCATACATTAGATGCGACAGTTCTGAGACTGTACCCGGCTCTTCCCGATTTGCCCTGGTGCGTTGGCAAATCAGGGTAATAAGGAGTTAATGGGAGCCCATAGCTGACAATAAGTCTTAGATTAATCATGTCAGGCATCTCCCCGAGATACCTTCCATGATTAATCTGTAAGTGACAGTAAATAAACACACACACCCGAAAAAATAATTTATTAGAAATAAAAAACACAAACATATACCCTGGTTAACCACTTTAATAAGCCCGAAAAAGCCCTCCATGTCCGGCATAATCCACGGACCTCCAGTGTCGCGTCCAGCTCTGCTGCATGGAGGTGACCGGAGCAGCAGAAGACACCGCCGCTCCTGTCAGCTCCACGCAGCAACTGAAGACAGCCGCGCAATCAGCTGAGCTGTCACTGAGGTTACCCGCGGCCACCGCTGGATCCAGTGACAGCGGGTAACCTCAGTGACAGCTCAGCCGATCTCACAGCACTCTTCAGTTGCTGCGTGGAGGTGACAGGAGAGGCGGTGTATTCTGCAGCTCCGGTCACCTCCATGCAGCAGAGCTGGACGCGACACTGGAGGTCCGTGGATTACGCCGGACAAGGAGGGCTTTTTGGGGCTGATTAAAGTGGTTAACCAGGGTATATGTTTGTGTTTTTTATTTCTAATAAATTATTTTTTCGGGTGTGTGTGTTTATTTACTGTCACTTACAGATTAATCATGGAGGGTGTCTCATAGACGCCTGACATGTTTAATCTAGGATTTAGTGGCAGCTATGGGCTTCCAATAACTCCTTATTACCACGATTTGCCAACGCACCAGGGCAAATCGGGAAGAGCCGGGTACAGCCCCAGAACTGTCGCATATAATGTATGCGGCAATTCTGGGCGGCTGCTGACTGATATTGTTAGGCTGGGGGGCTCCCCATAACGTGGAGCTCCCCATCCTGAGAATACCAGCCTTCAGCCGTATGGCTTTATCTGGCTGGTATTAAAATGGGGGGGACCGCACGCCGTTTTTTTAAATTATTTATTTCACTGCACAGTATAGACACGCCCACCGGTTGCTGTGATTGGGTGCAGTGAGACACCTGTCACTCAGCGTGGGGGCGTGTCTCACTGCAACCAATCATAGGCGCCGGTGGGCGGGGAAAGCAGGGAATACGAGATTGTTTAATGAGCGGCCGGCTTTTTCAAAATAGTAAAAGCCGCCGGAGCAGTGTGAATGCCGTGCAGCGTCGGGGATCGGTGAGTATGAGAGAGGGGGTAAGAGGGATAGACTGACATGGACAGAGATTGTGACTGACTGACAGAGATTAGTGACTGACAGACATTGTGAGGCGCTTCAGAACACAGCTTTTCAGCTGCGCTCTGAAGCAGACCTTTTCTAAGCTGCGGTGCAGAGCGCACACCTGCGCACATAGCATCAGACACCAAAATCGTATGAGGGATGTCACACGTTTCAATTGACTAGGTTCGTGCAACAAAACGTTCAATTCTAGACAAAGATACGATGTGTTTGCGATCAACGGTTTTGCGTTCAATCCTGATCGCACGTAGATGTCACACGCAGATACCTCACAAACAATGCCGGATGTGCGTCACTTACAACTTGACCCCAACGACGGATTGTGAGATATATTGAAGCGTGTAAAGCGGGCTTTAGTTTACTCAGAGCAGAAGTTGCGATGCAATTAGAGTTTAGATGTAGTATGCGCAGAGCTCAGAAAGATAACCCCGCCCACAACACCGCTCTCTGTGTACATTGTATATTGACAGAAAACTGCTGATCAGTGCTGGGGGTGTTGGTTGAACTAGATCTCCCTATAAAAGGGAAACTGTCAATACGTTTTTGCTAAGTAATGTAACAGCAGTATGATGTAGGGACAGAGACCCTAATTCTGGCGATGTCAGTTTACGGTGTGCAGCCATTGTGATAGAATCACAGTTTTATCCGCTGCAGATTTAGCAGAGCTCAGCTGTTGGGTTGTGTATAACCCATCATCAGTCCCGACAATTCGGTCTGACTTGCTGTTCACTGCCTGTCGTCAAGTATAATCGGTCTGTAGAAACAGAGATGAGATCAAGCACAGGCTGTGTGGGTGCCATCGCATCTCTATTCTTACTTTTTTTTAATCTGTCAGATTACATACAGAAATAATATACAAGCGGCAGGCAAGCCTTAAGCCAATGGCAGGAGATATGCAGGCTAGGAAATGAGGGAAATTAATTTCTAGCACCTAAAGTGCTGGCAGAATGCTGATAAGGAACTGGCCACAAAGAGCTATGGATGGCGAGTTATAGAGCATTATTATTGGGAGAGTTCCTGGACACATTAGCCAGGTAAATGCACCAAAAGCAGTTATAACTTGGGGTGAGAGCAGAAAGACCCTGCTCTTCTCTAGGCCGTGTGTAAAAGAACAGGTACACTATCATTTCTACCAAAATACCGAAGACACTACGTACACCGCATGTTTCCCCTAGAAAATTCCACTGAATTTCTAGTACTTGAAATAGGCGACAAAAATAGAAAAGGCAGATTACACATGTACCAAAAAAAGAAAATGGCGTCGGGGGGACGACGCCCTACTCCTTGCGCGTGGCGGGACAGGGGACGCTCCCACTCTCCACGGGTGGGGAGTGGGGGGGGGGGTGTTGGACGCTCCCACTCTCCACGGGGGGGGGGGGGGGGGGGTGCGGCGCGCTCCCACTCTCCACGGGTGGGGGGCGCTCCCACTCTCCACGGGTGGGGGGCGCTCCCACTCTCCACGGGTGGGGGGCGCTCCCACTCTCCACGGGTGTTGGACGCTCCCACTCTCCACGGGTGGGGGGCGCTCCCACTCTCCACGGGTGGGGGGTGTTGGACGCTCCCACTCTCCACGGCAACGGGGGGGTTGGACGCTCCCACTCTCCACGGGGGGGGGGGGGGGGGGGGGTTTGGACGCTCCCACTCTCCACGGGAGGGGGGGGCTTGATTGGTGGTGCTGGACGCTCCCACGCTCCACGGGGGTGGGGGGGTGTTGGACGCACGGCAGCACGGGGGGATGCTCCCACTCTCTGCGCGCACGGCAGCACGCTCCTACTCTCTGTGCGCGCACGGCAGCTCGGGGGGACGCTCTCACTCTGCGCACACAGCAGACGCTCCCATTCTCTGCGCACAGCGGCATGATTTTTCTACAGCTGCTTCCTCTGTGCGTCACTGTAGGAAGCAGAGATAGGAGGTTCTCTAGTGGGAAAACGATGGGAGACTGCGGTAATTCAGGGCAATAAATAGGTCAGCGGGGTGTATAAAGCTCCCACTCTCTCGCAGACAGACGGCACCTCATATCTCAGCTGCCAGGACTCCTGTAAGTGTAAAATGGGGAACTTGGATATGAAATGCCAGATACACAAAGGAGGGTGTGATGTGCCCGTCATCCACAACAATGGCTTCTCCTGCTCACCAATGGGCTCATATAGAAAACTCTGACTTTCCTCCTAGACCTATCTGGCAGCGCCATCTAGTGGACCTCTCACCGGTGGAAATTTCCAACCCTACCAGTTGGCAGCAGACTGTTGGAGGATGCTTGATTTATGGTCACCCCGCCCAGGAGCGGCGAGGTCAGGCACTGTGTACACACAAACAGCCCCGCGCCTTCCTCTATTACAGCACTGTATATCATCCCTGGTCTCCTGCAGCTGACAGTCTGCAGATTACTACATCCCCGGGCCGCTCTGCCCGCCGGGATCAGCACAGAGCGTGCCCTCCTCACCCGCCACTTCAGGGACAAATTGGGTTAAATCCAAACGTTTAAGCTTATCACTATAAGTCCCAGGAATTTCGAGCTCCATAGGGTTACAATGGTAGAAATGTCAAATGACCCCTCTCTGGGACTTCTAGTGTTATAGGTGTTCTCCACTACTAAATAGTAGGTTGGGGGCTACACGGCAACATTGGGCACGTGGCTAACGTGTGCTAGGTGGGTACCGCGACAAGCAAGTCACACAAAGTCCAGCTGGATCAGATTTTTTGTGACTTGGTTGTTGCAGTCGCGGTCCCCTACTTAACACTATTCACTTGCGTTGCAATTTAGCAGCTAGTGACACCTAGAGATTTTTACTCATAGCCAAAGGCGCCATGTACCCAGAAACGAGGGCAAAACAAGCAGAATGTGTTAAAAAAAAAAAAAAAAATCAGATTCCACTAATACTGCACCCCCCTTCCCCCTCTTCTACTCTGAAGACATCCTTACCCCCTTTGCGTTCTCTCCAGCAGCTTCATCAGGTGTCACCTGCCATAGCTTCCTACAGTCTTGAAGGAGGTCCCAGAGGTGCTGAGCCCTTGTTGGCCTCTTTGCCTTCACTCTCGGTCCAACTCATCCCAATTTGGTTGAGGTCAAAGATTGTGGAGCCATGTCCTCTGACGAAGCCTCCATCCCTCTCCGTAAGGCTTGCTCGCATGAGATAATCAAATCACAGGTGTGGAGAAGATGGAGAGATTCATTTCCCATCTTCTTCAAAGTGTTTTAAGAGTGCCAGTAAGTGTTACCATAAGAGACACTGAACCAACAATTGTGAATGTAAGTTAGGGTTAAGGTTACTAAGCCTAAAGCCGGCCGCCCACCTTCAAGCCGAAGCCGGCCGCCCACCCTCAAGCCGAAGCCGGCCGCCCACCCTCAAGCCGAAGCCGGCCGCCCACCCTCAAGCCGAAGCCGGCCGCCCACCCTCAAGCCGAAGCCGGCCGCCCACCCTCAAGCCGAAGCCGGCCGCCCACCCTCAAGCCGAAGCCGGCCGCCCACCCTCAAGCCGAAGCCGGCCGCCCACCCTCAAGCCGAAGCTGGCCATACACCTTCAAGCCGAAGCCGGCCATACACCTTCAAGGTAAATTGAAGCATAAATGTGTGATCGTTGTTCATGGGGAAAAAAAATAAGCCCTCTTCCAAAAATAAGCAATAGCCTTTTTTTGAAAACAAAAATAATAAGACCCGGTCTTATTTTTGAAAAAACAAGGTATTGTGTCATTATGTCATATTTAGTATCGCCATGTCCAGTGCAATCCAATCTATAAAACTGTTATAATAGTTAACCCCCTCAGTGAACACTTTAAAAAAAAAAAAAATATACAAAAACTGTTTTCAGAGTAAACATAAGTTTTATAAAATGCAATAAGATAGTCATATGGAGAAAAGAGAAAAAAAAAAAAAAAAAAAAAGATGGTATCGCTGAAAGCGTCATTTTGTGCCGCAAGAAAAAAAAAAAAAAATAAATCCGTCAGATCTGTTAGCAAAAAAATAAAAATGCTACAGCTCTCAGCATAAAGCAATGCAAAAACAATTTTTTTTTTCTATAAAATACTTTGTGTAAAAGCGGCAAAACATTACAAAATACATAAATGTGGTATTGCTGAACTCTTACTGACCTGAAGAAAAAAGTGGTCTTGTAAATTTTAAGACACTGTGATCAGGATTTTTTTTTTTACGCTGAATTGCTGTTTCTTCTTTACAGAAAAAAGAAGAAACCGCGAACAAAAAGCGAACTACGAAGCGACAAACTATTAAATAGCCCAAAATGGTACCAATGAAAACTCCAATTCACCCTGCAAAAAACAATCCCTCAAATAACTGTCAGCAGGAAAAAAAACAAAAAACAACAAGAACTATAGACTTCAAATTTCATGGACGGAAGCCTTTATTTTGTAAAGCAAACTGTTTGGGTTTTTTGGTGTGATAGCAGCCAAAGTTAAAAAAAATCAAAAAACAAAAAAAAACCCCACTATATAAACCTGGTATTGCTGTAATCATACTGACTTGAGGAAAAAAAGCCACCTAAATCACTTATTCCGCAAGGTGAATGGCGTAAAAAATAAAGCCAGTTCTTCAACTGCTTTTGATTTGTTATTCTGCCTTTACTCAAAGATTGCAGCACCGTGTGGCTCATTTATCCTGCGCTCTACACTGAGCGCTTACACCAAGGATTATGTGTAAATCTCTGAAAAACATGGTTCAGACAAATTTCCAAATGGAAAATTCACTGTTATGAGGCAGAGGGAGTCACTTTGACCTCCTGTCTGACTTGTGGTCCAGCAGTGTCCATCTTTTTATCGTTTTTTTTTTTTTTTTTTAGACGTGCAAAAGTGCGGTCATCAACAGTGTTGTGCACCTTTGGACCCTATTTGGCCTCTGTTCAGCGTTGTTCTTCTTTTCAGGCTGGGTTCACACATAGGGACAGCGACAACGACGTCGCTGTTACGTTACCATTTTCTGTGACGTAATATTGACCTTGTAAGTCGCTGTTATGATCGCTGCTTAGCTGTCAAACATAGCGACGCAGCAGCGATCATAACGTCGCTACATGTGCAGAGAGCAGGGAGCCGCGCACACTGCTTAGCACTGGCTCCTTGCTCTCCTAGGTACAGTACACATCGGGTTAATTAACCCGATGTGTACTGCAGCTACATGTGCAGAGAGCCGCGCACACTGCTTAGCGCTGGCTCCCTGCACTCCTAGCTACAGTATACATCGGGTTAATTACCCGATGTGTACTGCAGCTACATGTGCAGAGAGCAGGAGCCGGCACTGACAGCTGAGAGCGGCAGAGGCTGGTAACGAAGGTAAATATCAGGTAACCAGGGAAAGGGCTTCCCTTGGTTACCCAATGTTTATCTTGGTTACAGCTTACCGCAGCTGCCAGACGCCGGCTCCTGCTCCCTGCTTGCTTCATTTCGTCGCTCTCTCGCTGTCACACACAGCGATGTGTGCGTCACAGTGGGAGAGCGCCTTTGAAGAAAACGAACCAGGGCTGTGTGTAATAAGCAGCGATCTCACAGCAGGGGCCAGATCGCTGCTCAGTGTCACACACAGCGAGATCGCTGATGAGGTCACTGTTGCGTCACCAAAACCGTGACGTAGCAGCGATTTCGGTAGCGATCTCGCTATGTGTGAAGCACCCCTAACTCTGCTGTCTCATTGAGAATGGATCTGTTGGGGGATTTCACCTGAATCAAGTATTTTGGAAATTTAGAAGGTAACCCCTATGTAAGGGCTCAGCATAGAGCACAGGATAAATGTGACTTCATACAAAACTTTCAGTACCCAAAATGCCACAAAACAGCATTCAATGCAACCCACAAAAAACACAAGTCCCCACTCAGGTACATCATCTGTTAACGGAAATATAAGGGGCTTTCACGTTACTGGCAGCACAAAGGCTCTGGAAAAGCACTATGGCTCCCCCCCTCAAAAAAATCTAGCAAAATCTGCACTCAAATCCAGATGCCCCCTCCCTTCTGAGCACCACAATGTGGCTAAACCACAGTTAGCATCCACATTTTTGGTATTGTAGTGAGGAAAAGCCTGCTTAAATGATGGGGTGTGTGTCTTAATAAGCACTAGCTGGGCAAAATGTTTGGGCACTACTATGTACTAGGCACTACAAGGACTTATTTTCAATTTTAATTCTGCAATATTTACTATGTTTGACTACATGGGCATTTTCCAGAAAAAAATTGTCACTACACCCATAAATGAACTCAGAGAGGGGTGTAATTTCAAAACTGTAGTAGGTCTAATATGGCGCTCCTTCCCTTTCCAGCTTTGCATTGTACCTCAAAAGTAGTTCCCGATTACATGGAGGGTATTGGCCAACTCAGGAAAAATTACACAACAAACTTTTTTCTTACTATCCTTAATAGAAATTAAAAACTTGGGGTTAAAATAGCATTTTAGTGGTAAAAATGTAATTATGTTTTCTTCACCGCCCAATAGTATAACATTTTGTGACACACCTGTGGTGTTAATATGCTCACTGCATCAATAGATAAAGTCACTGAGAAGTGCAGTTTGTAAAAGGGGGTCACTTGTGGGGGTCTGATTTTCTGGTATGTCAGAGGCTCTGCCAGTGTAACATGGCACCTGCTAACCACTGCAAATAAATCTGAACTCAAATATGGCGCTCCGTCCCTTCTGAGATTTACATTGTACCTCAAAAGTAGTTTTCAACCACATACAGGGTATTGGCGAACTCGGGAAAAATTGCATAACAAATTGTATGGTCCATTTTCTCCTATTACTCTTTTGGAAAATTAAAACTTTGGGGATAAAGCAATATTTTAGTGGAAAAAAGTTAAATTTTCATAGCCCAAGTTTAACCCCTTCACCCCCGGCCACTAAAACACCCTAATGACCCGGCCATTTTTTGCAATTCTGACCAGTGTCACTTTGACAGGTTATAACTCTGGAACGCTTCAACGGATCCTGGCGATTCGGAGAATGTTTTTTCGTGACATATTGTACTTCATGTCAGTGGTAAATTTAGGCCAATATTTTTTGCGTTTATTTGTGAAAATTTAGGAAATTTTGCGAAAATTATGAAAATTTCGCAATTTTCAAACTTTGAAAATTTATGCCCATAAATCTGAGAGATATGTCACACAAAATAGTTAATAAATAAACTTTCCCACTTGTCTACTTTACATCAGCGCAATTTTCGAAAAAAAAAAAAATTTCGTTAGGAAGTTAGAAGGGGTCAAAGGTCATCAGCAATTTCTCATTTTTCCAACAAAATTTACAAAAGAATTTTTTTTAGGGACCACGTCACATTTGAAGTGACTTTGAGAAGCCGAGGTGACAAAAAATACCCAAAAGTGACCCCATTCTAAAAACTGCACCCCTCACACTGCTCAAAACCACATCCAAGGAGTTTATTAACCCTTTAGATGCGTCACAGGAACCAAAGCAATGTCGAAGGAAAAAATGAAAATTTTACATTTTAACACAAAAATGTTACTTTAGCCATAAAATTTTCATTTTTACAAGGGAGAAAAGAGAAAGTACACAATACAATTTATTGTGCATGTTCTCCTGAGTACGCTGAAACCCTATATGTGGTAAAAAAATCAAATGTTTGGGCGCACGGCAGAGGTCGAAAGGGAAGGAGCGCCATTTGAATTTTTGAACGCAAAATTAGCTGCACTCATTAGCGGACGCCATGTCGGGTTTGAAGACTCCCTGAGGTGCCTAAACAATGGAGCTCCCCACAAGTGACCCCATTTTGGAAACTAGAGCCCTCAAATAATTTTTCTAGATGTTTGGTGAGCACTTTGAACACCTGGGGGCTTCACAGAACTTTATATCGTTGAGCCGTGAAAAGAAAAAAAATTTTTTTTTTTACCACAAAACGGTTGCTTCAACTAGGTAGCTTTTTTTTCACATGGGTATCAGGAAAAAAATGCACCATAAAATGTATTGTGCATTTTCTCCTGAGTACGCAGATACCTCATATGTGGTGGAAATCAAATGTTTGGACACACAGCAGGGCTCGGAAGGCAAGGAGCACCATTTGAATTTTTGAGTGCAAAATTAGCTGCACTC
Organism: Anomaloglossus baeobatrachus; assembly: GCF_048569485.1. Taxonomy (NCBI): domain Eukaryota; kingdom Metazoa; phylum Chordata; class Amphibia; order Anura; family Aromobatidae; genus Anomaloglossus; species Anomaloglossus baeobatrachus. Next base: position 625,924,802 of record NC_134356.1, on the reverse strand, counting down.
ATTAGCGGACGCCATGTCGGGTTTGAAGACCCCCTGAGGTGCCTAAACAATGGAGCTCCCCTACAAGTGACCCGATTTTGGAAACTAGAGCCCTCAAATAATTTTTCTAGATGTTTGATGTGCACTTTGAACCCATGGCGGCTTCACAGAAGTTTAGAACGTTGAGCCGTGAAAAGAAAAAAAAATTTTTTTTACCACAAAACGGTTGCTTCAACTAGGTAGCTTTTTTTTTCACAAGGGTATCAGGAAAAAAATTCACCATGAAATTTATAGTGCATTTTTTCCCGAGTACGGCGATACCTCATATGTGGTGGACAGTAATTGTTTGGCTGCACGGCGGGGCTCAGAAGAGAAGGAACGCCATTTGACAGCAAAATTGGTTGGAATCATTAGTGGACGCCATGTCACGTTTGGAGACCCCCTATGGTGCCTAAACAGTGGAGCTGTTTTGGAACTAGACCCCCTCAAGGAATTTATCTAGATATTTGGTGAGCCCCCTGTACCCCCAGGGGTTCCACAGAAGTTGGTAACGTTGAACCGTGAAAATTTTTTTTTTTTTTTTTTTTTTTTTTTAACCACAAATGTTTTGCATCAATCAGGTAGTTTTTTTTTTTACAACGGTATCAGGAAAAACTGCGCCATAAAACGTATTGTGCAATTTTTCCTGAGTACGACGATACCTCATATGTGGTGGGAAGTAATTGTTTGGGCGCATGGTGGGGCTAAGAAGAGAAGGAACGCCATTTAACTTTTCAAACGCACAGACGCGGTGCACTAATCAGCCGCTGCAGGACGCACGGTCGGATGCGATACAAAAAGCGTCGGGGATACGTAAAAAAAAAGTCACGCCAAAAATTGACCATGGATGCAGATACGTTATCTGCATCCCTGATCAGCGCTTGGCGGGACGCACGGACGGATGAGGTGTAAAAATGGACAGGGGATACAGAAAAAAAAAAAAAGTTATACTCACAGTACCCAGAGAATCACTGACCAGAAGAGCTGCAGGAGGAACAGCTTTACAGGAGCAGCAGGCAGGATGTTGGGCAGATCAGCAGAATTCCCAGGAAGGACCCAGCGATGGAGGCAGATGTGATCGGGCCAGTTAAGACCTTGGACGACGGTGAAGACAGGTAAGAGGACGTCGGGAGAGAGCAGAGGGGGAGAGGGGGGGGGGGGGGGAAAGAGGGGGTGGGGAGAGGGGGGGAGAGAGGGGGGGAGCAGAGGGGGAGACCGGAGAGGGAGCTGCAGAAGCAGAATAGAGATAATGGGGGAGGCAGTCAGATCGCGGGGGGAGCAGATCGGGATGTCGGGGGGGGCAGATCGCAGGGGAACACGGGCAGGGGCCAACACGGGAGCGTGCACGGGCTGCAAGGTGAGCACAGTACGTGCAGCAGGAGCGGTGACCTCAGCTGCGACGGTGGCAGCAGCAGCGGTGGCATGGTACCACAAGTACCAGCCACTGCACGCTGCAGACATGTTGGGGGAGGGCTCGAAGGCCAGCACAGGCCTGGGGAGGGCGGCCACCGGCAGATCAGACCGCCCCACTGCACACTGATTGGAGCGATCGTGCTATGACGCGCAATCGCTCCAATCACTACAATCAGTGCTGCAGGGGCTGGGAGCGACATTTTAGAGCTTCGGCTATGATTTGTTGAAGCTGCTAGAGCAGATCATAGCCGGATCTCACAGTATCGCAGTAATTCTGGCATTATTTTTGCCGAAATTAGTGTGAACGATGTGGTTGGCGGTTCAGATTTGAACAGCCAATCACATCAATGGTTGATAGGGGGTGGCGATGCCACCCCCCCTGGGGTCGAGCAAAGGTCCCCTGCTGTAAGTTCTTCTCTGTCTGGGGTTCTTCTCTTTTGCCATGTCAGGGGCTCTTCAATTGTGACTGAGTCCATAATCTATTCCAAACAGTTTTGCGCTCGAAAAATCAAATGGTGCTCCTTCCCTTCCGAGCCCTGTCATGCACCCAAACAATAGATTTCCTCCACACATATACCATATGTGTAATCAGGAGAAATTGCACAGCAAATTGTTTGGTCCATTATCTCCAGTTAACCTAATGGAGATGAAAAAAAAAATTGGGGTCAAAGCAACATTTTTGTGGTAAAACTGTATTTTTTCAATTTCACAGCTCAATTTTCTAAAATTCTGCAAAGCACCTGGGGGTTCAAGGTGCTCACCAAACATCTAGATAAATTCCTTGAGGGGTCTAGTTTCCAACACAGGGTCACTTATGAAGAGTTTCGACTATTTAAGAGGGTGTTACACGCAGCGATATCGCTTACGATATCGCTGGTGTAAGCACCCGCCCCCATCGTTTGTGTGCCACGGGCAAAATCGCTGCCCGTGGCGCACAAAATCGTTCGGAGCCGTCACACGGACTTACCTGCCTAGCGACGTCGCTGTTGCCGGCGAACCGCCTCCTTTCTAAGGGGGCGGTTCATGCGGCGTCACTAAGCGCCCGCCCAATAGAAGCGGAGGGGCAGAGATGAGCGGGACGTAACATCCCGCCCACCTCCTTCCTTCCGCATTGCCGCGGCCAGCTGCAGTTTGTCGTTCCCGAGGTGTCACACGTAGCGATGTGTGCTGCCTCGGGAACGACGAACAACCTGCATCCTCTACAATCAACGATTTTTTTTAAAAAGGAACGACGTGTCAACGATGGACGATTTGGTGAGTATTTTCCATCGTTAATGGTTGTTCCTTTATGTCACACGCAACAACGTCGCTAACTATGCCGGATGTGCGTCACGGAATCCGTGACCCCGGCGATATATAAGATACGTCGTTGTGTGTAACGGGGCCTTTAGGCTCATCAGGGGCTCTGCAAATGCAACATGGCCTCCGCTATCTATGCCAGTCAATTTTTTTGCTTCAAAAGTTCAAGTAACGCTCCTTCCCTTCCGAGCCCTACCGTGCGTCCACACAGTAGTTTTCAATCACATCGGGTATCCGTGTACTTAGGAGAAATTGCAAAATTACCCTTGTACAAAAGAAAAAATTGGGGTTAAAGCAGTATTTGTGTGGGAAAAACAAACATTTTTCATATTTTCCTTCCACATTGCTTAAAAGGGTGCTTTACACGCTGCGACATCGCTAGCGATCTCGTTAGCGATGTGACACGCCAGATCGCAGATGCGATCTGCCGAGATCGCACATGTGACCGGCGCTATAAAAACGACCTATGTGCGATCTCGGCAGATCGCATCTACGATCTGGCGTGTCACATCGCTAACGAGATCGCTAGCGATGTCGCAGCGTGTAAAGCACCCTTTAGTTCCTGTGAAGCACCTTAAAAGTTAATAAACTTCCTGAATGCAGTTTTGAGCAGTGTGAGGGGTGCAGTTTTTAGAGTTGTGTCACTTTGGGGTATTTTCTCTCACATAGGACCCTGAAAGTCACTTCAAATGTGATGTGGTCTCAAAAAAAAAAAAAAAAAAAAAATTGTTTTTTGTATATGTTGTCAGAAAAATGAGAATGTGACCGCCGGATGAAGAAGCTCGAGAGAATATCAATACTAACTCCTTCGAGTTTTAAAGCCGGTCTGAATCTACAATGCACATATTCCAATAAGAACAAGGAACACTGCTACATGAAAAGGGGTGTCCAAATTTCTGACCGATGCTGGATAATATATTTTACTAGAGATTCCTTAAAAGCCACGGACACATTGGACATAGATCATTTTACATATGTTAGCAGTTACCTTTAGTTAATAAAATTGCACCTAATATGCAGTTTTCAGACTGATCCAAAATTCAGATTTTTCTCCTCTAAGAGTGTCCCTCTCTGTAATACAGGCTGGATCTGTGTGTAAATAGGGAGCTGCCATATTCATTAGCTTTAAAGGGAACCTGTCACCAGATTTTTCACTATTAAACTAAACGTGTCACCTTCTGCAGCTCCTGGGCTGCATTCTATGAAGGTGCACCTTGGCCCTGACTCCCCTTCCAGACCCCAAAAATAACTTTATAAAACTTGGCCGTTAGGTATGCTAATTACCTGTGTGGCTCAGATGGGCGGGCTCATTTTCTGCTCCTGTCCCCCCTCCTGCCGCTATTCGCTGTCCTCCTTTCTTGATTGATGTGATGACTACTCTGTTATCATCCACGTTGCGCTTTCAAAACTCGCGCCTGTGCAGTCATGTCTGCTCGCGCAGGCGTAGTTCGCTTTGCCATATTGCGGGCAGAGCTGAAAACATAGCTGCCCTCGCGCATGTCTGTGAGCTAAATTCGCAGGCACGAGGATTATGTTGGGTATGAGGTTGACGCAGTGACGCCATGCACAGCGTCGACCATAATTTCTCGCCTGCACAAATAGTTCACTGGCGCGAGCGAGGGCAGCTATGTTTTCTGCTCTTCCCACGATATGGCAGAGCAAACTGCGCCTGCGCGAGCGGACGTGACTGCACAGGCGCGAGATTTGAAAGAACAAGGAGGAGGAGGACTCAATGATGACGTCAATCAAGAAAGGAGGACGGCGAACAGCGGCAGGATGGGGGACAGGAGTTGAAAAAGAGCCGCTCATCTGAGCCACACAGGTAATTAGCATACGTAATGGTCATGTATTATAAAGCTGAATGTATGTATGTATGTATGTATGTATGTATGTATGTATGTATGTATGTATGTATGTATGTATGTATGTGTGTGTGTGTGTGTGTGTGTGTGTGTGTGTGTGTGTGTGTGTGTGTGTGTGTGTGTGTGTGTGTGTGTGTGTGTGTGTGTGTGTCCGGGATTGGCATCTGCACTGTCGCAGCTACAGCCACAAAATTTTGCGCACTCACACGTCTGGACCCAGAGAGCGTCATAGGCTATATTTTGAGGGGAAATTTTAACCCCGCTCTTTACAGTTATTCGCCAAAAAATCTGCCTCCATTAAAGCGAATGGAGCTGGGAGCCACAGTGCAGCCAGAACGTCAGAAGCATGTGCAGCCACGCCCTTATATAGAATGTTGGCGTGTCACAATGCAGCCAGGGAAAGAGACAGACATAGACAGGGTGAGAGACAGACACGAAGAGACAGACAAAGAGACAGACTGACAGGGAAAGAGAGGGAAAGAGAGAGACAGGTTAAGAGACAGACACAGACAAAGACAGAGACAGACACAGGGAAACAGTCAGACAGGGAAAGAGGGAAAGAGACAAAGACAGGTAAAGGGACAGACAAAGAGACAGACACAGGGAAAGAGACAGAGGGAAAGAGAGACAGGGAAAGAGAGGTAAAGAGACAGACAGGGAAAGAGACAGAGATAGACTATTTTGTTAACAGCAGTTATTAACCCGGGCGAAGCCGGATAGTTCAGCTAGTGTACTATAAAGTTATTTTTTGGGTCTGCAAGGAGAGTCCGGGAACAATGTGCATCTTCATAGAAAGCAGCCCAGGAGCTGGAGAAGGGGATTCTTTTAATTTAATAGTGAAAAATCTGGTGACAGGTTCCCTTTTAAGAGCTAGGGAATATGGCAGTTCCCTATTTACACACAGACAGGAGCCGAAAAAGAGCCCACCCATCTGAGCCACACAGGTCATTAGCATATGTAACGGTCATGTATTATAAAGTTATTTTTGGGGTCTGCAAGGGGAGTCCGGGAACAAGGTGCACCTTCATAGAATGCAGCCCAGGAGCTGCAGAAGGTGACACTTTTAGTTTAATAGTGAAAAAACTGGTGACAGGTTCCCTTTAACCATACAGCTTCTATCTTGCACTTATTTCTTTCTTTTCTCATGCCTGTTTTCTCCACCCTCTCCGAGACCGTAGATAATTTCTCCCCTCTCCATACTGTTTAGATCGCCACCTCCTCACCGTGCCTCCTGTGATCTCTAACACAGAGGGTAGGGAAGGGGAGAGCGCACTGTGACTATCCAGCTTACAGAGTAGTCCGCTCTAGGATATGTACTTACAGAAACTAAAGAGCAAAGAATTAAATGAAGACTATTTGGAAAGTTCTGTAACTGTGAGAAGGTGGGCGTTAACTTATTTGGACCAAACAGGTTCTACGTAGCTCCATTAACCCTTCAGTTTGGGAGCTGGCGGGAGGCAATGTCCCAGACTTGATGATCCCTACATTAATGGAATGGTCTGTACAGTACGTGTTGTGCATCCGCTGTCCCATATATTCCTGGGATTACCGGGAAGTTTACATTACAGGGAAAATCCTTGACATTCCGCAGAACTTCCAGTGACGGAGACTCGCACGACGGCACCTACCAACCGGGCGACCTTAACCATTTCAAAACCAGGAGGGGGAAAGGGTCATATGGACTGGGACAAATGTTACCTTATTTTATTAATTTTCATTACATTTGTGTTCACATAATTATGGCCCCCGATTCATCACAATGATAACAGCAGAATTCTGGCATAAAGAAAAAGCCAAAACTTTGAAAAGTTGCAATATTTTCACGACTTTTGACATTTTTTTACACCAATATCAGCTACATCCAACCAAAATTGGTAGAGTTGGGCGTAACGAAGCATGGCGACACCAGCTCCTCGGATTTGGAGAGGGCACGAAGGGGCTCGGAATTGGTCAGACGCACCCGATTCATTAACGGGCAAGCTCCTCATCAACAGCGGTGTGCACAATGCCAAGTATTGATGAACCGGGGGCCAAATCTTATTTATTTTTTTTAACAACATTCTCCACTTTTGGACAACATACAAGAAAATAAAGGATCAGTTCTCTAAATTGCAGGTAAACTTCTTAAAGTGTACCTGTGCCTTCAAATGACTTTTTAGAACTAATCTGTTGCTTGTGTATAGAACACTATACGGCATTCTGCCATTTCCCCCTTCCGGATCACAGTCAAATCCCCCCTAACCTCAGCTCAAGAGTGTGCAGACACTTCTATGAGGTCTCCTTTTTCCTACAAAACACATTCAGAAGCAGGTGGTCATTAAAGAGAATCCATCACCAGGTTTTTGCCATTTAATCTGAGAGTAGCATAATGTAGGGACAGAGATCCTGATTCCAGCGATGTGTCACTTACTGAGCTGTTTAGTTTAGATAAAATCACTGTTTAATCAGCAGATTATCATCAATACAGGACTACTTGGCGTGCTGCATGTAGTCCAGTATAATCATGAGCTCTGTATAACTGCTAGATCTGCAGCAGAGAAAACATAGCAAACGGCTCAGTAAGTGACATCGCTGGAATTAGGGTCTATCGCTACATTATGCTGCTCTCAGATGGGGGAGCAAAAACCTGGTGACAGATTGCCTTTAAAAACATTAATTCGACTCCTTGAGTGAAACGTGCGTCGGAGCCCTGCAGATTTTCATCTACGTGTTCTCTGTTGTATGGTATGTCTGATGTTTGATATTGCATCTTATCTAAGATTTCATAATCATATTTAATTCTACTTGATATGTTTAGTCATTACTTTGTGCTATATATCTTACACATATGAAGTATAATATATGAATATTTATATAGAGATTACAATACCAATTATATAATGCCCTGTTTTAAATTTCTTTGTGAACTTTCGTGTATTTGGCCCCTTCCCCCTGCAGATCCACTGTGCCCTCCAACCCAGCAGCACTGATCCCTGTATGCCCAAACTCCCTCCCTAATCAGCCCTGTATAACGCTATTCACTAATATGAGTGTTTAAAAAGATACTTCTAAACCTCGTTGTTTCTATGCTAATTAGACCCGTGACTAGTCAAAGTTGTGTCAGTTTCCCAGACTAGTTGGCCCTCTTTCCATGTTATCAGGCCCCTGTGGGCGGGATAACAATTTCCACGAGCAGGTGTCACCGCCAGCTAATGGAAATCTTGCGCATGTCACGTCAGTGGGCCTCAGAAGCCTGGTGGAAACTTCCCAGCTACATTAGATGCACTGCGCATGACCAGAAGTCCAGAAGACACGCACACATCTCCTCAACTTCAGGTGAAGTGCAGTGCGCCTAATGAAGCCGGGAAGAGTGCACCCAGCTTAGCACTAGAAGTCCCAGAGAGGGGTCATTTAACATTTCCACCGTTGGAACCCTATGGAGCTCGAAATTCCTGGGACTTCTAGTGTTAAAAAGGTGCACTGACGGGGCCAAAATGACCCATGCACATGTGCGAGACTTCCAGGAGCTGGCAGTACTGACGGCTCGTGGAATTAATGTTCTCATGCCCACAGGGAAAAAAGGCCAACTAGTCTGTGGAACTAACGCCCCTGCGACTAGTCAAGGCCCTAATTAGAAAAGGGACAGCGAGGTTTATAAGTCGTATTTTTGTAACATTGATATCGGTGAATAGCGTTATACAGGGCTGGTTAGGGAGGGAATTTGGGCACAAAGGTATCAATGCTCCTGGGTTGGAGGGAAAAGGGGACCGTTTTCCTTTAATATTTAAAGGTTACTTTTTTCTATCAAAATTGTATTTTATGATCTCCTCTCTGTGGTTATTCACTTTTTTCCCCATGTCCATAGTCATTAAGAGCATTGTAGCTGTGAATCCAGCACTGGGACAAGAAACAACATGCTGCAGCACCGTCCGTGTCTGGTGCCGGCTCACCCCAGCCCCTCGCAATACACTTATGGGGGTCCATATTACCTAACCGCTCGGTGAGCTGAAGATCGATCAGCAATACATTGGGAGTGAAGGAATAATACAAAAAGGGAGGAGAGAGGAGAAAAAAAAAAGGGAGGAGAGAGGAGAAAAAAAAAAGGGAGGAGAGAGGAGAAAAAAAAAAGGGAGGAGAGAGGAGAAAAAAAAAAGGGAGGAGAGAGGAGAAAAAAAAAAGGGAGGAGAGAGGAGAAAAAAAAAAGGGAGGAGAGAGGAGAAAAAAAAAAGGGAGGAGAGAGGAGAAAAAAAAAAGGGAGGAGAGAGGAGAAAAAAAAAAGGGAGGAGAGAGGAGAAAAAAAAAAGGGAGGAGAGAGGAGAAAAAAAAAAGGGAGGAGAGAGGAGAAAAAAAAAAGGGAGGAGAGAGGAGAAAAAAAAAAGGGAGGAGAGAGGAGAAAAAAAAAAGGGAGGAGAGAGGAGAAAAAAAAGGGAGGAGAGAGGAGAAAAAAAAGGGAGGAGAGAGGAGAAAAAAAAGGGAGGAGAGAGGAGAAAAAAAAGGGAGGAGAGAGGAGAAAAAAAAGGGAGGAGAGAGGAGAAAAAAAAGGGAGGAGAGAGGAGAAAAAAAAGGGAGGAGAGAGGAGAAAAAAAAGGGAGGAGAGAGGAGAAAAAAAAGGGAGGAGAGAGGAGAAAAAAAAGGGAGGAGAGAGGAGAAAAAAAAGGGAGGAGAGAGGAGAAAAAAAGGGAGGAGAGAGGAGAAAAAAAGGGAGGAGAGAGGAGAAAAAAAAGGGAGGAGAGAGGAGAAAAAAAAGGGAGGAGAGAGGAGAAAAAAAAGGGAGGAGAGAGGAGAAAAAAAAGGGAGGAGAGAGGAGAAAAAAAAGGGAGGAGAGAGGAGAAAAAAAAGGGAGGAGAGAGGAGGAAAAAAGGGAGGAGAGAGGAAAAAAGGGAGGAGAGAGGAAAAAGGGAGGAGAGAGGAGAAAGGGAGGAGAGAGGAGAAAGGGAGGAGAGAGGAGAAAGGGAGGAGAGAGGAGAAAGGGAGGAGAGAGGAGAAAGGGAGGAGAGAGGAGAAAGGGAGGAGAGAGGAGAAAGGGAGGAGAGAGGAGAAAGGGAGGAGAGAGGAGAAAGGGAGGAGAGAGGAGAAAGGGAGGAGAGAGGAGAAAGGGAGGAGAGAGGAGAAAGGGAGGAGAGAGGAGAAAGGGAGGAGAGAGGAGAAAGGGAGGAGAGAGGAGAAAGGGAGGAGAGAGGAGAAAGGGAGGAGAGAGGAGAAAGGGAGGAGAGAGGAGAAAGGGAGGAGAGAGGAGAAAGGGAGGAGAGAGGAGAAAGGAGAAAGGGACGAGAGAGGAGAAAGGGAGGAGAGAGGAGAAAGGAGACAGGGAGGAGAGAGGAGAAAGGAGAAAGGGAGGGGAGAGGAGAAAGGAGAAAGGGACGAGAGAGGAGAAAGGGAGGAGAGAGGAGAAAGGAGACAGGGAGGAGAGAGGAGAAAGGAGAAAGGGAGGGGAGAGGAGAAAGGAGAAAGGGAGGAGAGAGGAGAAAGGAGAAAGGGAGGAGACTAATAAGAGGGGAAAGACTGTTTTTCCATAATAAGCATCTTCTCTGCGCTCATGTCATTGAGGATATATTAAGGACAGACACATATTGTCATCATTCTATGTCACATATAACTCTGTTAAAGGGGCAGTACGGCTGTAATAAACACTACCCAGAGTGAAGAAGGAATTAAGCTCGAAAGGTTTCATTGACAAATCTATTAAAGATGTACCAAGGTAACGCAATAAAATAAAGAGGACTTTCAGCAAACGGTTCACGTTGACCCGGACACACGATTTAATAGCGGCTGTACAGCAAAATAAATCAGTTTTTGTTTTTAATTTCACCTCTCTTTTGCAGTGATATTTGCAATGAGAGATAGAGATATATATATATATATATATATATATATATATATATATATATATATATATATATATATATATATCTCGAACACCTAATGAGTTAGTTTTCACTGGTGGGCGTGTACTTCCTCTCCCTGTGTGACGCTGACCAATCAAACAGGAAGTAACAGCAGAAGTACACGCCCACCAGTGAAAACTATCTGATAACACCCATTTGGACTTAAAGAAAATTCACTCATGAAGTCAAAATTTTTAAATACCATTATCTCCAGAGTGGACAGGCGAAAAAAAAAAAAAATAAATTTATTCCACTCTGTGGCCAGTTCAACGTGAAAGGTTTGTTGAAAGGTTCATCAACAAGAACAAAAAAACCCCAAAAAATAGACCGTCTTAGGCCTCTTTCACACATCCGTGAAAATCACGCATGTTTGTCACGGACGTGTCAAAGGTTCATATTGTCCTCCGTGTGCCGTGTTTATGGCACACGTGTGTTCTCCGTGATAACACACGGAGAATGGGAACTTTCTGCTCACCTGTCCCTGATCTACGGTCTCCCGCCCTGCCGACTCCCCGCTGCTGCTGCTTCTGGCCCGCAGTGGAGTGAATATGCGATGAGCATAATGAGCGGGGGTCAGAAGCAAGTGACAGCAGCGGCAGAGACAGCAGCGCTGGAGAAGGGGAGTATAGAAATTCTTTTTATTTCACACACGTGTTTTTTCTCCGGTGCGTGTCACACGAATCACATCCGTGCGGTCTGTGCGACAACCGTGATGCCAGAGAAAAACAGACATGTCTACATGTGGAGCACAAGGACACACGTATGCTCCACGCATACACAGTCCATGGCAAAACACGCACGTGTGCGCAGACCCATTGATTTTAATGTGTCTACGTGTGCCCGTGTCTCCAGCACGTGAGGAAACTGACCAAACACGTACCGGAAACACGGGTGTGTGAAGGGGCCTTAGGGTGTGTGCATACATTGAATAGATGAAGTAAAATTTTTGGCACCAAAAACGTGAGTGTTGGCAGGAAAAAAAGCTGCGTAAAAATTACGCGAGGTTTTTTTTCCCCCCCATTCTTTTGAATGGGTGAAGAACGGCGCAAAAATGAGAAACTGTTCAAATCAACAAGGAGATTAAAAGCTACGTACGTCCCTTTAATAAACTGCGACAACAGCTATTGGTGTAAAGTGGGTATAGATACGGCCCACCCTAAGGGGGATTTACCACCGTAACGCAGATATTTTTCATAAAAAGCAAAAAAATCGGAACGTGTATTTGCCCGATGAAGGATATTTTGCACAACAATCCTGCACTTGTCATCCTGCTCAGACACACACACACAGAGACACACACACAGACACACACACACAGACACACACACACAGACACACACACACAGACACACACACACAGACACACACACACAGACACACACACACAACTTTGCGCAGCCACAATTCATCCAGTACCGTAACGCTCAAACTCCTCTCGGTCCAGAGCAGGGGTCGAGGAGCCGAACGGTGACGTAGCCAGTTTCCAGCGCCGAAAGGTGGAGGAGAGCATCGGCTACGGAGACGGAGCATCCGCTGTCAGTGGGTGCAATGATCTGCGGAGCCCTGAACAGGAGGTGGGAGGAAGAGATGCAACAGCCCACGTCTGACCCTGTTATGAGGGGACGGGCTAGCTATTTATATCTGCTAAAGGGGATTAACCCGGGATAAAAGCTCATTACAAGTGACCTGCGGCGTGGCGCCATTAACCCATTATTTACACAGTACTTGGGCACTTTGGTCCAGTCACCTGGTAATTGTCCAAAACCTCCATCAGAGCTGTGGCCTTTTTAACCGATTACATGTAAACCCCGTCTGCCATTATCACAAGGTTTTAATTACTCTTCTGACGTGACGAGCGATGACAACGTTAAATCCCCTCTCATTAATTCTCACACTAATAACCTGCAACGTCCTCAAACCTCGTAAAGAGACGTGACTGCCTACGTAGCCCTCGCGACTGCGATGAAAGCCCAAAGGCTGCCACCGAGACCATGTAACCTGCACTCGAATCCCAGCTACAAGGTGTCCAAACCCAGAAGATACCGTTCTCCCTATTATTCGGCTTGTTCTATACAGATAGGGCGGGGGGTGCAATGCTCTGCGGTAAGGAATCTTCCAACATTGTGCGATACAATACAGTCCCGATACAGGAAAAATGGCCTGATAGCAAATCGCAACCAGCTCCGAACAGTTTTTTTCACTTTTTCATAAATCAATAGTATACATGACAATAGGAAACATGACATCTTTTGGGGAAATCTGCTCTTTCCTCCTGGTCTGATCTTTGTTGTCAGTAGTAAAATTTGTATTCGGAAAAGACGGATTTTCCTATTACTGAGATAGGAGCAACAGCTGGTGCTAGGCAGGAGGGGGGGGGGGGGGATCTTGAGTTGGGAGTATTGTGTCTGGAGGAAACGGGTGGGGAAAAAGGGGTGGGGGGTCTGGAGAAAAAAAACAAAAAAAAGGTTGGGGGTGGGGGTCTGGAGAAAGGGGGGGCGGGTCTGGAGGAAGGGGGGGGCGGGTCTGGAGGAAGGGGGGGGGCGGGTCTGGAGGAAGGGGGGGGCGGGTCTGGAGGAAGGGGGGGGCGGGTCTGGAGGAAGGGGGGGGCGGGTCTGGAGGAAGGGGGGGGCGGGTCTGGAGGAAGGGGGGGCGGGTCTGGAGGAAGGGGGGGCGGGTCTGGAGGAAGGGGGGGCGGGTCTGGAGGAAGGGGGGGCGGGTCTGGAGGAAGGGGGGGCGGGTCTGGAGGAAGGGGGGGCGGGTCTGGAGGAAGGGGGGGGCGGGTCTGGAGGAAGGGGGGGGCGGGTCTGGAGGAAGGGGGGGGCGGGTCTGGAGGAAGGGGGGGCGGGTCTGGAGGAAGGGGGGGGCGGGTCTGGAGGAAGGGGGGGCGGGTCTGGAGGAAGGGGGGGCGGGTCTGGAGGAAGGGGGGGGGCGGGTCTGGAGGAAGGGGGGGCGGGTCTGGAGGAAGGGGGGGCGGGTCTGGAGGAAGGGGGGGCGGGTCTGGAGGAAGGGGGCGGGTCTGGAGGAAGGGGGCGGGTCTGGAGGAAGGGGGCGGGTCTGGAGGAAGGGGGCGGGTCTGGAGGAAGGGGGCGGGTCTGGAGGAAGGGGGCGGGTCTGGAGGAAGGGGGCGGGTCTGGAGGAAGACACCGACAATCTGCTCACAAGAGGACGGTTACAGTGTAAGAAAACGGGACCTAGTCTCGGATCGGTTTACCATAGGCCATAGCATCCGTCAGACAGTTGTGATAAATGAGGCCCCCGATGTAGCACAGCAAGAGGTCGGGAATTGGAACCAAATAGTGATGAATGTCCGCTTAATAATCATCATGTATGAACTCAGGTAAAAAAAAAAAAAAATAAAAAAATAATCCAATGATATGAAAATTCAGTAATCCAGCACCTGCCCGTTGCGAGCATGCCAGATTAGAGCTTTAATGTATGGGACTTGAGGATGAAGAATGGCTACGGATAGGTTCGAGGTACAAAGCAAAGCTCGGAATATCCAGCACAATCATTTCACTTATACGGAACACTTTCATTGCGCCAATTAAAGGAGCCGCTCCTGACTAATAACAGTGACTTACCCCAAAAATTCTGTGACCCGTACTCAATAAGATCACAAGATTGCTAAAGTCATGTGACTCACAGAAATCATTAAGGTTTTGGAGAGGTGCTTTGTTTCTATTTGTGGGAGGGGGAGGGGGGGGGTGTTAGGCAACATTACCAGTTACAGTACTTCATCTAATTATATAGTGTGGCTAAAAACATATAGGTATACACACTATATGGACCAAAGTATTGGGACACGATCAGGGGGCCGGGCTCGTATTGGTATTCTAGTTCATCCCTAAGGTGTTGGATGGGGTTGAAGGCCGGGATCTGTGCAGCCGGTCAGGGTCTCCCACACTAAACACCCCCAACCATGTATTTATGGCCCCTTGTACACTGGGCACTGTTGTAGGGAACAGAAAAGGGCCTTCTCCAAACTTCCCACAAGCTGGAAGCTACAAATGTTCAATATGTCTGGTATGCTAAAGGATTACGATTTCCCTTCACTGGAACTAAGGGGGTCAAGATCGACTACTGAAAAATTTCACTATAGCATTACCAGTCCTCCACCAATCTGCTGGCACAATGCAGTCAAGCAAGTACCGTTCTGGTATTCTCTATCTTGAGGGTGATGGAGGAGTCTGGGTTTAGAGCAGTGCGATCCGTCACTGCACAGAATACTATCTATCCGACGCTCGGCATTGTGCCTGGTGATGTACGGCTGCAGCTACTCAGCCATGAAACTCCCGGCGGACACAGTGTTTGTGCTGATGTCACCAGAGGAGGTCTGGACTCTGGATTTATGGAGTCAGCAGAGCGGTGGTGACTTTTCTGCTCAATGCTCCCCAGCACTCGGCTCCCCGCTCTGTAACGTTACGTGGTCTCTCCACTTTTGTGGCCAAGTTGCTCTGGCTCCTTCCACTTCTCAATAATATCACTCACAGGGGATGGGGGAAGATTTAGGAGAGAAAACATGTCATGAAGGGACTTGTTACATCGGTTGCTTCTATTGCAGAACCACACTGGTATCAGTGAGATCTTTTCCACAAGCCATTCAGTCTAATGTCAGCAACGGGAGACAGCATGGCAAGGGGACGAATATTATACATCGGGGATGAGGGTCCAGATGTTACATACTCGGAAGGGGGGTGGGGTTAAGGCCCGGATGTTATACACGAGGGGAAAGGGGGGGGGGGGTTGGGCGGAGAGCGCGGATGTTATACACACCGGGTGGGGCAGGGGGGGATTCGAGGGCCCGGATGTTATACACCAGGGAGGGGGCCAGGATGTTATACACTGGGGGACTGGATGTTACACACCGGTGTGGGAGGGGGGTTGTCCAGGTGTTATACACTGGGGGGGCCAGAAGCAACGGTTATAAACACCAGGGGTGAGAGGACTCAATATCAAACATGAATTAAGACGTGTCCCAATACTTTTGTCCATCTAGTGAGCGATTATTTTGGATTTGACATGACCTTACAATCTACGAGGATCTGATCTCTGGGACATTCACTGATGCCAAGAATAAAGGGGACGACTGAGCTAGTTCAGAGCGGAGTCCAGGGACCATTCTTCCCAGCACAGGGAGCCTTGTGGCCATCCCGTGTGCAGAGCGCTGCAGCCGGCCATCCCGTGTGCAGAGCGCTGCAGCCGGCCATCCCGTGTGCAGAGCGCTGCAGCCGGCCATCCCGTGTGCAGAGCGCTGCAGCCGGCCATCCCGTGTGCAGAGCGCTGCAGCCGGCCATCCCGTGTGCAGACGGCCATCCCGTGTGCAGAGCGCTGCAGCCAATGCTCTGCGTGTGAATGGAGCTGTGGGCAGTTATTTCCACAGTGGGGTGGGTACCACTGTAAGGAAAAAAAAAAAAAAAAAAACACTGAAGGGGATGCAGCCAATTTATTCTTAGGATCAATGGGGGTCCCAGATGTCAGACTCCTAATAGTGGGAAATTGATAGTGCGATGCTTCGACTTTAAAAGATGGTCTATATAAAAGATGTGTTGAAGTCCAACCCAGTGTCTCTCCTGAGCTACTTGTGTATAAGGAATGTTCCCAAGAAAGGATCACTCCAAGAGGTCATCCGAACCCAAATATGCCCTTCAGAAATACTGTCACTCTCCAGGCCTATAGAAAGCAGGCCGGGCCTAGATGCTGGAGATTAGTGATATTTGCTCACAATGGAGGACTTGGGTCTACTGCGGGGTATTAATCATCCTGTCTCTGGTGTCACCTAAAATGCCTTTTTTACCAACACATCCCGGCTCTGCACAGTCAAAAGGATCAAACACCTACTGACCCAGCTGGAGAAACGGCAGCTGACGGCTCCAATATTAATGGAAAAACAGTCTTATAAGACTTGGCGTATACTCACCACTTTCAATCTCACCACCTTTCTTGGCCGTTGCGGCGTTGCCCATGGTGGGGGGCGGGCAGGACCTCTAGGATCAGGACAGGCGCCCCCCACCTATATTTCTAGGACCTAAAAAGACAAAGCACAAAGTTGTTCAGTAACATCACAAGCATTTACCAGAACCATCACAAATACAACAATATAGAGGAGAGGTGGGAATTACAGAAGAGCAGAGAAAAAGATTTATAGGACTATGGTCCAGGGGCCTCCTACCGGCCGGCACCGACAGCGCCTCTTCTGCTTAGGGGAGGTTACATTTTATTGATGTCATCAGGCTTTGTCCACAGGCTATATATACTTCATGCAGCATTTGCTTGGACCTGTCCCGCCCACAGCCATGACTCAGTCATGGGTACGGGACTGCAATAGACCAGGTGAGTGCTGCTGAGAGCAGTTCTGCTATTTATATGTGAGGCCGCATGGCACATTTTATAAAAATATTTTAGTGTAGGACTGCTTCAAATGAGATTTGCCGTGACGTGGCGAAGCAGCTCAAGAAATTGCAATTTTTTGCCAAAAATCTCAAAAAAAAAAAAAAAAAAAAAATTTTATAATACAGTTTGGAATATTTGATGCCTTAGTGCACATTGGTGCTGGCTCTTTGTTGTTTCTTTATTTTATTGATAATGTTGCGTCTATCCTACTAATCAGAAGAGGAACCAGGGACAAAAGCGAGGAGATGGAAGGTGCTGGACCACGGATCTGGGAATCGATTTAGACGACTTTAGTAATAACTTGCAGATTTGATGGGAGGTCCTACTGCCGAGCTCCATTCCTTCACTTCAGAGCGCCGGGAAGGGATCTATTCTCAAGGCTTCAAAGCCACAAAGGTTCACGCTGTGTTACGTTATTACCATAGGAGGTGGAAGGACACGGCACAGATACTACATATGGTGGTCTCTGAATCTTTATGTAGAGACCCTGAACTAATAAAATAATAAGGAGACTCAATTATGCATGCAGAGTTCCTTTAACTACAGTTAGGTCCAGAAATATTTGGACAGTGACACAATTTTCGCGAGTTGGGCTCTGCATGCCACCACATTGGATTTGAAATGAAACCTCTACAACAGAATTCAAGTGCAGATTGTAACGTTTAATTTGAAGGTTTGAACAAAAATATCTGATAGAAATTGTAGGAATTGTACACATTTCTTTACAAACACTCCACATTTTAGGAGGTCAAAAGTAATTGGACAAATAAACCAAACCCAAACAAAATATTTTTATTTTCAATATTTTGTTGCGAATCCTTTGGAGGCAATCACTGCCTTAAGTCTGGAACCCATGGACATCACCAAACGCTGGGTTTCCTTCTTCTTAATGCTTTGCCAGGCCTTTACAGCCGCAGCCTTCAGGTCTTGCTTGTTTGTGGGTCTTTCCGTCTTAAGTCTGGATTTGAGCAAGTGAAATGCATGCTCAATTGGGTTAAGATCTGGTGATTGACTTGGCCATTGCAGAATGTTCCACTTTTTTGCACTCATGAACTCCTGGGTAGCTTTCGCTGTATGCTTGGGGTCATTGTCCATCTGTACTATGAAGCGCCGTCCGATCAACTTTGCGGCATTTGGCTGAATCTGGGCTGAAAGTATATCCCTGTACACTTCAGAATTCATCCGGCTACTCTTGTCTGCTATGTCATCAATAAACACAAGTGACCCAGTGCCATTGAAAGCCATGCATGCCCATGCCATCACGTTGCCTCCACCATGTTTTACAGAGGATGTGGTGTGCCTTGGATCATGTGCCGTTCCCTTTCTTCTCCAAACTTTTTTCTTCCCATCATTCTGGTACAGGTTGATCTTTGTGTCATCTGTCCATAGAATACTTTTCCAGAACTGAGCTGGCTTCATGAGGTGTTTTTCAGCAAATTTAACTCTGGCCTGTCTATTTTTGGAATTGATGAATGGTTTGCATCTAGATGTGAACCCTTTGTATTTACTTTCATGGAGTCTTCTCTTTACTGTTGACTTAGAGACAGATATACCTACTTCACTGAGAGTGTTCTGGACTTCAGCTGATGTTGTGAACGGGTTCTTCTTCACCAAAGAAAGTATGCGGCGATCATCCACCACTGTTGTCATCCGTGGACGCCCAAGCCTTTTTGAGTTCCCAAGCTCACGAGTCAATTCCTTTTTTCTCAGAATGTACCCGACTGTTGATTTTGCTACTCCAAGCATGTCTGCTATCTCTCTGATGGATTTTTTCTTTTTTTTCAGCCTCAGGATGTTCTGCTTCACCTCAATTGAGAGTTCCTTAGACCGCATGTTGTCTGGTCACAGCAACAGCTTCCAAATGCAAAACCACACACCTGTAATCAACCCCAGACCTTTTAACTACTTCATTGATTACAGGTTAACGAGGGAGACGCCTTCAGAGTTAATTGCAGCCCTTAGAGTCCCTTGTCCAATTACTTTTGGTCCCTTGAAAAAGAGGAGGCTATGCATTACAGAGCTATGATTCCTAAACCCTTTCTCCGATTTGGATGTGAAAACTCTCATACTGCAGCTGGGAGTGTGCACTTTCAGCCCATATTATATATATAATTGTATTTCTGAACATGTTTTTGTAAACAGCTAAAATAACAAAAACTTGTGTCACTGTCCAAATATTTCTGGCCCTGACTGTAAATCTAGAGAAACATGAATTATTGTAGTAAACTCAATATGTTCTCTAAAAGGTGACCATAATGAACCGGTGAGCAGCTAGGTAGTCCACGACCCTGTCAGCCCAGGGCGTTCCTCCCGCCCACGAAAAAGAAAACGTCCGGGGACTGCGATGGACGTGCGGCGTTTTAATATCAGCAGAAAGTTGCTTAAGACAGCCAGGAGTGGGGACAGGGTCCCAGAGGACGTGGGTGTCAGCAGGGCCGTGTGGCAGGCGTCCTATCACAGTCCCCGGATGTTTTCTTTTTAATCCTATGCATGATTTCATGACACGCAAATCCTTGATAAAGGCCTACACAGCCGAAACGTTGGTTTTGCTCTATTTTGGTAGTGGCGATTCTTTCTGCAGATAGCCTAATAAATCTCATTTGCATTATCTTTGTGTCATTTGCATTTGCGTGCTTGGGATTTGCTATAATATTTGAATTCCCTATTTCCCTTAAAGGGAACCAAACATCAGGATTTTCGTGTATAAGGTGCAGCCAGTGCAGTACTGGCACTATCATGCACAGTGTGTACATACCATTAGGGGGCAGCTCGGGTGTTTAGGCTGTGATATTCAACTTTCTAAAGTTTGAAAATTCATGCACTTTTTGATTGACGTGTGCACCTCTCTCCTAATGGGCGTGTTATGCACGTGTATCCCCGCCCCCCCGCCTGTTCCTCCCTCTCTCTGGTTGTTTGCAAATATCTCTCTTCAGAATCATGGCGCCGGAGTTGGCACCTGCGCATACCGCTTATCTCCGGCGCCATGTTTCTGAAGCCCACAGTACTTAGTATTTTGCAGGAGAGGGCGGCGCATGCGCCCTCGCTTCTTCAGATCCCGTTGTGACCGCAGGAGCGCGCGTGGTCACAACAGGACTGCAGAACAGCTGATGGGAGGACGCGATTACCTGCAGCTACGACACCGTGCCAGCATAGCCTAGGACACGGGGACGCCACAGGAAAAAGCAGACAGCAGGATTCTTCTCACTGACCCTAAGGTATGTTTGGAGGAGGATAATGAGGAGGAGGAGGAGGAAGGAGGAAGAGGTAATCATGTCCGCCTATCAGCTGTTCTGCAGTCCTGTTGTGACCACGCGCGCTCCCACGGTCACAACGGGATCTGAAGAAGCGAGGGCGCATGCGCCACCCTCTACTGCAAAATACTAAGTACTGTGGGCTTCAGAAACATGGCGCCGGAGATAAGCGCTAGGCGCAGGCGCCAACTCCGGCGTCATGTTTCTGAAGAGAAAAATTTGCAAACAACCAGAGAGAGGGAGAAACAGGCGGATGGGGGGGCGGAGATACACGTGCATAACACGCCCGGACATTAGCAGAGAGGTGCACACGTCAATCAAAAAGTGCATGAATTTTCAAACTTTATAAAGTTGGATTTCACAGCCTAAACACCCGAGCTGCCCCCTGATGGTATGTACACACTGTGCATGATAGTGCCAGTAATGCACTAGATGCACCTTATATAGGAAAATGCGGATGTTTGGTTCC
This sequence comes from Anomaloglossus baeobatrachus, assembly GCF_048569485.1. NCBI lineage: Eukaryota > Metazoa > Chordata > Amphibia > Anura > Aromobatidae > Anomaloglossus > Anomaloglossus baeobatrachus. The sequence continues at coordinate 625,904,236 of NC_134356.1, read as the reverse complement.
CTTTAAGCACCTCTCCTCTTGTATGCAGTTGAGCCCAGCTTTATTCCTCCATTCTCCTGGCTCAGTGACTCATGGCAATAGCGTAGCCCGGCCTCAGACTCCACCACTTCTCTCCAGCCCGGATCACACCATACAGATGTCCTTGAGAAAGTCCTCCATGTAGGTCCAGACGTCAGACCATATCTGTTTGCTTGCCGGATCTTAATAAACTAAAGCACTTGAGCATTATAGCAGATTTCTGTGCGGAGGTTTCCAGGTTGATATGATTGGAGAGCAGATCACTGCTAAGGCAGAGTTGCCGGCGTCATCTCCGACTCAGGCGTCAGTCGGCTGGGTATCTGTTCGGCAAAGAGGACAAACTGGACTACTTTTCATCAGAGCGCTGGATCATATTTCTACACATTTTTAGTCCATAGGTCTATCATATTATATATACACACATACAGTACTGTGCGGATGATATAGCCAAAATGCTGCACAATAGGAAGGTTTTCCAAAATAGAAGTGTTTATTTTTTATTAAATTAAAATTAAATTAAGTGAATGAACAAAAACAGAAATCAATCTGAATCCATATTTGATGTGACCGCCCTTTACTGTCAAAACAGCGTCAATTCTCCCACGAACACAGTTTTAAAAGGAACTTGTCAGGGAGGTTGTTCCAAACATCTTGGAGAACTAACCCCAGATCTTGTGTGGATGAGGCTTAAAAGGAGTTGTCCGCGAAACGCAAAACATTTTTTATGCTATTCTGTGCTGTATTGTCATAAAACACCCCGACATTATATATATATATATATATTTTTTTTTTGTTTGACTTTTCTTCCTCTTGAATCACTTTAATCTCTGCAGACACTATTTACCTGCAGCTCGAGCAAACTTTACTTTTTCCTGTTCTTGGTTGTGAAATCTGTCACGGTTGGCACCGCCCAACCTCAATGTCCAGCCCCTCCCTCTGCACACTCATTGGCTGTCAGTAGTCTGCCCAGCACTGATCTCTAAAAGAGGACAATATGGGCACAAATAATGTAATAATGTGCCCCATCCTTGTGCCCCATCCTATAGTAATGTCCGCCTTCTGGTCCTCTTCTTATAGTAATGTCCAGCTGACAGAGCTTTATATCAGAGGACAGATTCCCGGGCGCTGCTCAGACGCAAGCTCTGTATACAGCTTCTTCAGTTATCCACTGCTGACCTCTGATTGGCTGGCTGCTGATCATTGCAGTAGCTGTACACAGAGCTCGCGTCTGCACAGCGCCCGGACATCTGTCCTCTGATATAAAGCTCTGTCAGAAGCCGCCCAGGCAGCGACTAGCAATGGGGTCACAGGCCTGCGGACCACAAGCAGCATCAGGGGCCGCATGCAGCATACCGGTAGCGTCTTTGAGACCACTGCACAACGGGATATGTGGGAGGGTGCGTGGGAAGGTGGGCAGGGATTCCACGAATGGTACCCAACCAGCAGGGGGCAACAAGAAGTTGTCTGTAATGCCCGTCAATAACCTTCTGCACCTGTCGACGTCACAGGAAGCAGCAAAATCACAGCTGAGCAGTCACATGACCACTCTGAGCCGGGGGAGAGGGGCTGACAGCAGGGCAGGTAGGTAGTCATTATCTACTTACCTGCCCCAATGCAGCCATAGGGAAATGACAAAAAAGGCAAAATAAGCCGGATAACCCCTTTAAGTAAATCCTTGTGTCTTCTCATGCAATCCCAGTCAGACTGAAATGCAGAGATCAGGACTCTGTGGGGGCCGGATCATCATCTCCAGGTCTCCTTGTTATTCTTTACACTTAAGATAGTTCTTCAAGAGGTTGGCTGTACACCATGTTTGGGGTCGTAATCCGGTTGGAGAATAAATTTGGAGCCAGACGCTGCCCTGATGATATTACATGATTGATAAGTATCTGCCTGTATTTCTCAGCATTGAGGACACCAAGAAAGTCACAATATTGAGGACTGTAGACGCAGTAGTCGGCCAAGGAAAATCAGTACATCAGATGAAAGACACATGATGTTTACTTCCCTTTGAAATTTGAAGATGTCCAGCTCCAGCAGTGCCATCAGCTCAGAACAAGCAACGACCACTGGGACCAGCTACAGCCGTCTACTGTTCAGAGAAGTCTGGCCACAAGTGATCTGAAGAACTTTGGCCCAAAAAAAAAAAAAAAAAAAAAAAAAAAAAAAAAAAACAACCTACGCCATGCCAAAAAATTTGCCTGTGTACAAAAACAGGGTGCAGAAAAATGGTGCCAGGTGCTCCGGACTGAGGACTCAAAAATGTAAATACTTGGTTGTAACAGAAGGGAGTTTGCTTCTTGAAGGGCTGGAGGGCACAATAATGAGGGTCTGTAGAACGGTGGAGCATGGTGGCGGAGCCTGGCAAATGTGGGGTTTGGTCAGGATTAATAGGGTCCTCAAGGCTGAGAAATATAGGCCGATACTTACCCCTCATGTAATACCATCAGTGACGTGTCTGATTGGCTCCAAATTTATTCTGTCGCCAGAAAATGACCCAAAACATCCAGCCAATGTCATTAAGAGCCATCTTCACCGAAAAGAATAAGGAGGAGTCCTGGAACTGAAGATCCGGCCCCCACAGATCCATCATCTCATCATCCAGTCTGGGTGGGATTACAAGAGAATTTGCACAAGTGACATCGAGAGAAGATGTGGGATGGGTTCTCCAAGATGTGTGGAACAACCTCCTGCAGAGTTCCTTCAAAGACTGTGTGTAAGTGATAAGTGACAGAAGAAATTATACTTCGATGATAGTTTGAAAACAATGGATGGATGGTTGGCTTGATTAAGATTTCACTCTTTTGATCATTCACTACATTTTAACTAAAAATAATCTTAGCACTTCTCTTCATGAAAAAAGCCTTTACACTTTGTAGCTTTCCCCACACATCTGCCTAAAATGCTAAGACTCTTGCACAGCAATATATATATATATATATATATATATATATATATATATATATATATATATATATATATATATATATATATATATATATATATATATATACACACATATATATATAAAAATAAAACACACACACATATACGCACGTATAATATATATTTTTTCCGACTTTTGCCCAGACCCATTGATTTGAATGAGAGAGTTTGATCTGAGACTTATCAAAAAAAAAAAAAAAAGCGACAACAGTCCATGTTTGATCTATCACTTGGAGAAAAAGGAAAAAAAAAAAAAACTGTCAACAGCCTCGAAGACTGGTATAATTGTTTCTGTCCATGGAGAAAGAAAAAAAAAAAGTGTGAATGAGGCCACAGGAGAAAGTACCTGCAGATTTTGCTGCAGAAAACCCGTGGATTTTCTAGATTTTCCAGATAATCCGTAGGTTTACGCAAGTACAGACACTCCCCATGTTATCCTATGGAATTTGGGGAGTGCTGTATCAATGCTGTGGTTTTTGCGGCTGCGGAAAATGCTGCGGCTTTCCCGCATCCACACGTAACTGCATGTCTATTATTCATGCAGAATTATCTGCGGAATTCCCACCTTTCCACTATGGAGATACAGTGGGGAAATCCACAGGAATAACGCACAAAATCTGCACTGTTTCCGCAGGTTTAAAGCAGATATATGGCAGCAATGGATAGCTGCGGATTCCGGGGAGCTGCTGCGTGAACCTGCAGAAATGTCCGCAGGTACTTTCTACCGTCGGCACATGGCCTGAAAGTGTCCGCACATACAATAAGGGATTTCAATAAACTTCAAGCGCATCTCAATAAATTATATCCTCAAAAAGTAAATTTCAGAAATTCAAAACGAAAAGGGAAACACATTATATACAAAGGAACCTTGGTTTACGAGTATTTCACTATACGAGCAAAGCTTGCTGTAAATTTGTAACTCCGTTTACGAGCAAGCTTTGCTGTACGAGCAAATACTCAACGCACACACTTCCGGTTCCGTAATTTTTACCGCACTTAGACCTGCTCTGGATACTTCTTGTGGCCCGAAGGCACGTGGATCTGGTAACAAATGCAGACCGTGCAGAGGCTGCTGCCGTCTTGGCCTCTTGTTGGCCGGCGCTGAGCCATCTCTGCACACCTCCCACAGGCATCGCACTGGCCAATCAGAGGCAGGCAGCTGAGGCCTATTACGTCAGCGAGCTGGCCAATCAGAGGCAAGCGGCTCATGTGTATGACGTTAGCTGCACTGAAGCACCGACAGCAACAGCCCCTGCATCGGCGCAATTGTTACCGGTCCACATGCCCGTGGACTGCAATAACCAGGGAAGAGGCCACCGAGGGAACGGAGGATAGGTGAGAATAACGAGTGTGTGTGTGTGTGTGTGTGTGTGTGTGTGTGTGTGTGTGTGTGTGTGTGTGTGTGTGTGTGTGTGTGTAATGGCCCAACAGGGAAGTTGTGGAACGAATTGCCCGAGTTCCAATGATTTCCTATGGGAAAATGTGCTTTGCTATATTAGCAAATTGGTTTAACAGCACACCCACAGAACAAATTAATCTCGTAAACCAAGGATCCACTGTATAGTCATTACAGAGGGATCTATTTAATGTGTTTATTTCTGTTAATGTTGATGATTATGGCTTACAGCCAATGAGAACCCAAAACTCATTGTCTCAGAAAATTAGAATCATTACCACTAAACACCTGCAAAGGCTTCTTAAATGTTTAAAACTGTCCCTTAGTCTGGTTCAGTAGGCTACACAATCATGGGGAAGGCTGCTGACTTTACAGATGTCCAGAAGACAGTCATTGACACACTCCAAGGAGGGTAAGCCACAAAAAGTCATTACTAAAGAAGCTGGTAGTCCACAGAGTCTTGTATCCAAGCTTATTAATGGAGAGTTGAGTGGAAGGAAAAAGTGCAGTAGAAAAAGGTGCACAATTAACCGGGATAACCACAGCCTTGATGGGATTGTTCAGAAAAGGTCATTAAAAAATTTGGGGGGATTCACAAGCAGTGGACGTTGCTGGAGTCAGTGCTTCAAGAGCCACCACACACAGACGTATCCAGGACATGGGCTACAACTGTCACATTCCTTGTGTCAAGCCACTCATGACCAATAGACAACACCAGAAGCATCTTACCTGGGCCAAGGAGAAAAGGAACTGGACTGTTCTCAGTGGTCCAAGGTGTTGTTTTCAGCTGAAAGTAAATTTTGCATTTCATTTGGAAATCGCGGTCCCGGAGTCTGGAGGAAGAGTGGAGAGGCCACAATCCAAGCTGCTGAGGTCCAGTGTGAAGTCTCCACAATCAGTGATGGTTTGGGGAGCCATGTCATCTGCTGGTGTAGCTCCACTGTGTTTTATCAAGAGCAAAGTCAGCGCAGCTGTATGCCAGGAAATTTTAGAGCACTTCATGCTTCCCTCTGCCAACAAGCTTTTTGGAAATGTAAATTTAAATTTTCTATCAGGACTTGGCCCCTGTCTACACTGCCAAAGGTACCAATACCTAGTTTACTAACCACAGTATCACTGTGCTGATTGGCCAGCAAACTCGCCTGACCTAAACCCCATAGAGAATCTATGAGACACCCCAGAGCCAACAATACAGACGAGCTGAAGGCTACTATCAAATCAAAGCCATCTGGGCTTCCATAACACCTCAGCAGTGCCACAGGCTGATCGCCTCCATGCCACGCTGCATTGATGCAGTAATTCATGCAAAAGAGCCCCGACCAAGTATTGAGGCATTTACTGTACAGACTTTTCAGTAGGCGCCAACATTTCTGTTGAGTGTAACATTTTTCGGTTGGTCTTATATAATATTCTAATTTTCTGAGATAATGACTTTTGGGTTTTCATTGGCTGTAACCATAATCATCAACATTAACAGAAATAAACACTTGACATAGATCCCTCTGTGTGTAATGACTCTATATAATATATAGGAATAGATCCCTCTGTGTGTAATCACTCTATAATATATAGGAATAGATCCCTCTGTGTGTAATGACTATATAATATATAGGAATAGATCCCTCTGTGTGTAATGACTATATAATATATAGGAATAGATCCCTCTGTGTGTAATGACTCTATATAATATATAGGAATAGATCCCTCTGTGTGTAATCACTCTATAATATATAGGAATAGATCCCTCTGTGTGTAATGACTCTATATAATATATAGGAATAGATCCCTCTGTGTGTAATGACTATATAATATATAGGAATAGATCCCTCTGTGTGTAATGACTCTATATAATATGTGTTTCCCTTGTTGTATTGAATTTCTGAAATAAATTCACTTTATGGTATTCTCATTTATTGAGCTGCACTTGAATGTGAGAATTTGCGCTGATGACTCCTGTGATGCGGCTGTTGGGAGGATCCAGAACATTCTGGGAATTGGGCTCCTGGATTATATTGTGTTTGCAAAACAAACAATCTAAACCCCCGTCTTTACACGTTTCTTTCCTCCTCCGCACCCGCCCGACACCTTTGCTTCTCTCCAACGTAAGGTTGTCTATAGGGATAAGACGTAATAATAGGGCAGTGGACGGCACAGACAGCGCCGGCTCATCCCCGACCACAGCGTCCGGTCTCGTATCACCTCTATGGATCACACATTATTAAAGCACAAAGGGAAAAAAAATATATTAGAAGACTAAAAGGGAATCATCTAATATTCTGGAGATTGACAATCTGTCTTTACAATGGAACAATAATATCAGATTAGCAGAGGCCCAACATGACCCAAGGAGTGAGGTGGTAAATACAGATGCAAGGGGGGGGGGGCTGGAAGTGCTGAAGGCAGGCAGAGGTCCGGGGCTGGAGGGGCGAAGGGTAGGTGAAGATACTCAGCAGGCACTAGCAGGCCACAGGGCGATGGAGGGACCACAGTCCGAGGCTGGCAGAGCAGGCACAGGAGTGGCCAGCTCAGGAGGGTGCAGGGCCGGGGTTGGAAGAGTGGACGCACTCAGCCATTGCTGGCATCGCTAGGCGGGCGCACACAGCCATCACTGGGGGTCGCTGAGCGCCCATACACAGCCATTACCCGAGTCATTGGGCGAGCACGGTCAGTCATCACAGGGGGTCGCTGGGCGGGCACACTTCTCCATTCCAGGGGGGGGGGCGCAGGGTGCAGGCGCACTCACCCATTACTTAGATTGCTGGGCATGGGGCGCGTGCGCTCCGTTATAACTGGGGTCGCTGGGCAGGTGTGCTCAGCCATTCCAGGGGGGTCGCTGGGCAAACACATTCAGCAGTTAACAGTGGTCGCTGGGCGCACTCCACCATTAGTGGGGGTCGCTGGGCGCAAGGTGGGTGAGCCCTCCATCCCTGGAGTCGCTGGGGGACACACTCCACCATTACTAGGGTCATTGGGTGAGGGCACACTCCCCCATCCTTGTGGCCGCACTCCCCCATTGCTGCGGGCGCACTCCCCCATCATTGGTGGGGGCGCAGGGTGGGCCGCACTCCCCCATCATTCCTGGGGGCGCAGGGTGGGCAGCACTCCCCCATCATTCCTGGGGGCGCAGGGTGGGCAGCACTCCCCCATCATTCCTGGGGGCGCAGGGTGGGCAGCACTCCCCCATCATTCCTGGGGGCGCAGGGTGGGCAGCACTCCCCCATCATTGCTGGGGGCGCAGGGTGGGCAGCACTCCCCCATCATTGCTGGGGGCGCAGGGTGGGCAGCACTCCCCCATCATTCCTGGGGGCGCAGGGTGGGCAGCACTCCCCCATCATTGCTGGGGGCGCAGGGTGGGCCGCACTCCCCCATCATTCCTGGGGGCGCAGGGTGGGCCGCACTCCCCCATCATTCCTGGGGGCGCAGGGTGGGCCGCACTCCCCCATCATTCCTGGGGGCGCAGGGTGGGCCGCACTCCCCCATCATTCCTGGGGGCGCAGGGTGGGCCGCACTCCCCCATCATTCCTGGGGGCGCAGGGTGGGCCGCACTCCCCCATCATTCCTGGGGGCGCAGGGTGGGCAGCACTCCCCCATCATTCCTGGGGGCGCAGGGTGGGCAGCACTCCCCCATCATTCCTGGGGGCGCAGGGTGGGCAGCACTCCCCCATCATTCCTGGGGGCGCAGGGTGGGCCGCACTCCCCCATCATTCCTGGGGGCGCAGGGTGGGCCGCACTCCCCCATCATTCCTGGGGGCGCAGGGTGGGCCGCACTCCCCCATCATTCCTGGGGGCGCAGGGTGGGCCGCACTCCCCCATCATTCCTGGGGGCGCAGGGTGGGCCGCACTCCCCCATCATTCCTGGGGGCGCAGGGTGGGCAGCACTCCCCCATCATTCCTGGGGGCGCAGGGTGGGCAGCACTCCCCCATCATTCCTGGGGGCGCAGGGTGGGCAGCACTCCCCCTTCATTCCTGGGGGCGCAGGGTGGGCCGCACTCCCCCATCATTCCTGGGGGCGCAGGGTGGGCCGCACTCCCCCATCATTCCTGGGGGCGCAGGGTGGGCCGCACTCCCCCATCATTCCTGGGGGCGCAGGGTGGGCCGCACTCCCCCATCATTCCTGGGGGCGCAGGGTGGGCCGCACTCCCCCATCATTCCTGGGGGCGCAGGGTGGGCAGCACTCCCCCATCATTCCTGGGGGCGCAGGGTGGGCAGCACTCCCCCATCATTCCTGGGGGCGCAGGGTGGGCAGCACTCCCCCATCATTCCTGGGGGCGCAGGGTGGGCAGCACTCCCCCTTCATTCCTGGGGGCGCAGGGTGGGCCGCACTCCCCCATCATTCCTGGGGGCGCAGGGTGGGCCGCACTCCCCCATCATTCCTGGGGGCGCAGGGTGGGCCGCACTCCCCCATCATTCCTGGGGGCGCAGGGTGGGCCGCACTCCCCCATCATTCCTGGGGGCGCAGGGTGGGCAGCACTCCCCCATCATTCCTGGGGGCGCAGGGTGGCAGCACTCCCCCTTTATTCCTGGGGGCGCAGGGTGGCAGCACTCCCCCTTCATTCCTGGGGGCGCAGGGTGGCAGCACTCCCCCATCATAGCTGGGGGCGCAGGGTGGCAGCACTCCCCCATGGCTGGGCACTCCCCGGGGGTCGCGCAGGCGGATGTGGACCCTCCTTGTCTCCAGCAGACTCACCCTGCACCGTTAGTTGTCAGCGGCCTCCGGGCACAGAGGCCGGCCTATCCCGCGATCCCTCCAGTCCGGCGCACAGGCCTCGCACGGTGAGCGGCCGCCCGGAGCTCCCGGCCCATCGTACTCAGGCCCGGTTAGCAGCCGATGCCCCTCCCGCCTGTATCCCCGCCAGGCCCTTCCTCTGCCATCTTTACCGTGATTAACCGTCCGCACCTCGGGCTCTCCTCCTCGGCCGCTGACACGTCCGGAGCCCGCACACAGACTCCCGTCACCTCTAGGACCCGCAGGCCGCGGAGCCTCTTTCCTCCTCCTATGCGATACCTCTAGGACCCCGCTCACCTGCTGGCCACGCCTACAATTGGCGTCATTCAACATACGTCAGCCAATAATCGTCGGAGTCCCGCCTAGGTGTCGGTGGAAGCAGCCAATCAGCGGAGGTTTCTTTCCCTTCACTGTTGACACCTCTTTCCGGCCGATTGTCCCGCCTCCTCCTCCTTTGTCACCCAGGAGACGATGAACCTGACGTCACGCCGCGTTGAAACCAATGAGAGGACGTGGGAATCATAAGGCTCCGCCTCCAGCGAATCGTCTTTGGTCGAGTCCAGGAGTGAGTGACAGGCCAGGGGGCGGGGACTCGGGGAGAGTCTGTGATTGGACGCCACTCTGCGGCGGACGTCAGTGCTCTATTTATAGCAACATTTCTTCTCCGCCTTTTAAAGGAGACGTTCTGGTGTTTAACCCTCTCACTAATGACCTGGCAATGAGGAGTGTTCGGGCGGTGTGGAGAGGCAGGGGTTAAAGAACCTTCTACTGAACATTCCATCCGGAGCAATGTCACAGTTTAACCCCTGTGCTGCCAGTGTGGTTAGGGGTTAAACAATGTGTAGCTCCCAGTGCGGCTGTGTAGCGACTTGGCTGCATTTCAGCGCAGGACGTGTGGATTTCATGACGTCACGGGTCTGGACGTGTGATGTCATACCGAGCATCAAATAGTGTATGTTCACACAGAGCATTGTTAATGCGTTTTTTCAGCATTAAAACCACAGGAAATGTAAATTCTGTGCATCTGCGGCTTTTTTTGTGTGGGGCCATTTTGCTTTCAATGGGGTTAAGCAACGTGTGAACGAGGTTTCATTTTTGCTTTTGACATCTCCTTTCCTCTCATGATTTTTTCCTTTGTTGTTCTGACACCCCCGGGCCTTGAATCAGGGATGGCCGGTGCCCGCTTCCGTGACCCTGGGGGTTGCTTAAAAAAGGAAAATAAAAAAATAGTGTTTTTCGTGAGGCCACTTGCGGTATGCGGCTATATGGGGAAAGCCGCCGCGCAGAGTCTCTCACTGCTGGGGCTGGTGGTATTGGGCAGCTTAGGTGTGATGTCTCTCCGCAAGTAGAGCTAGGCCCCAGGGGAGGATGATGGTGGTTGTAGTACATTGGTGCGGACGTGTAGGAAGAATTCAGACAACACAGGGGCTGCGGTATAACTTGTGCTTTACTCACTGGTTCTGTGAAGCTGCAACCCGGCTGGTGCCGGTCTCTACCAATCTGGGCCTCAGGTAATCCGGTATTCCTTTGCTCCCAGTGCTGGTGTGGTGGCCTGGTGAGCTTTATTTCCATGCACCTGTCTGTAACTGGTGGGTCCCCGTGGCCTGAAGCGTTCTGGGGTCCCCTCCGGTTTTCACAGTCCTGGCCCGTACGGCAGGCAGCTTGAACCTCTTTTGGGTCGAACCTCTGTCCCAGTTCCCGGGTTCCCTCTCTGCTGCTGTGTCCCAGACACGTTGGTGAGGATCCCTGATGATTCCCTCACCAGGCAGATTCATCAGGTGAGCTTGAAGCGTCTTCCTGATCTAGGGCTCTGCACCCCGCCGGTGCTCGGTCCCGTCAGTACTCACACCATACTCACCCTCGCGACCATACTCCTTTAGCCCAACAAGTCACTTCACACTCTCTGTCAAGATGTCTGTCTACTGTTAACTACACTGATTAGCCCCTCCTCCTCCCGATTTTCTGACTAGCGGATTGGATAAGTCCCGACCAATAGGTGGCCATCCATCAGATCCGTCTCTAGCCTGTTACCCAGTCTGGGAAAAAGGCCATGGATGTGTGACGCCCCTGGCCTATCAGGTCATCACAGGGTACTGCACAAACTGCCCTTCCATGCGGTATTCCACATCCCTCATGGTTCTGGGTCCCTATCCTGTGGTGTTGCCTCCAACAGCAAATTAAATGTTAGATACACCCTGCACCACACCCACCAGGCACACCAGTGGACGGCTTCAGTGGAATAGAGTCGCCCACCTGGGGGGTCGGGGAGGGGAGGAGTATAGTCAGTGAAGTAGTAAGAGAGGGAGTGAGAGGAGCTTGGGGAGTGGTGGCTCCCAAAAGAAGCTGTCTAGGTTGCAGACGGTGGTCTGGACCTAGAGGAGTCAGACCCCCGGTCACAGGGTATTGTGGCAAGGGACCTGGACCTGTCAAGGAGTACGGTCAGCAGCCTGGCAATGTGACCAGTCCGGGACCAAAGGCACGGCAGGGTACATGGACCCTAGTTCGGGGAGAAGCTTCAGGCAACCTGACAATTCACCTGAGGAGAACGGAGCCTTTATGATCTGTTCCCACCCGCTTCAGAATCGGGACACTAGCGCAACAAGGGGGATAGGACCTTCCAACCAAACGGTCCAGAAAATACCAAGCGTGAGCCCTGAGAGCAGGCTCCCACAGTTATCTACCCTATAGGGGACGGGACCCGGACGTGCTCCCCTCAAGCGGCAGCGATACCCCGAGATTTGGTTTACCCGGTTGTTAGTGTCTGCTTATTGACTGAGTAAGTACCTGAGTGACCCCTGCATCCCCCCGAGTCCCGGGGCCTTCCGCTACCCGTGGAGGGCGACGACACCTCAGCTGCCCCACTCCATCACCCCAGGTACTCCGAACGGCAGCGGTGGTACTCCCAATTACCATACACCAAGGGTGGTGTCACACTCTATATCTCCCCTGTAAATACCCCCCTTCTTCATTCGAGTGTGGCCCCTTGCCCCCGGGTCCGGAGACCTTCGAGCCACGAATAATCACCCCCGGATCTGAGCAGTTTGACCGCTGCAGTGGAGCAAAGATGTGTGTGTTTGAATGGTATTTACCGGCGCCGCTCTTCCAAGAACACGGGGTTAGCACCGCACCTGTTACTGGATGCAATACCCTGTGGCACCTGACTCCTCAGGGGTGCCACATTTCTTTCATGTGCATTTGTAATTTGTTTCTGAAATGCAGCGACTTTCAGCAGATGTGGATTAACAGCGCTTGTAGCCCATAGAAGTCAATTGGTCCATTTTATAAAGTGTCTAACACTGGATAACCCTAATGATGTGCACACGGAGGTGGGAAAAATCAATACTCCAGTACTGGAGCCGCTGGCGTCCACTGCCAGGACTGAATCCAGCATCTGAGGGGCCGGGGCTTACATAGAAATCAGGGTGCCCCATAGCAAAAGGTCTAACTGCATCGCCCCGCTCAAAAAAAAAAAATTCAACTGGGTCACACAAGAATATATCACAACTTTACAGCCAAATTCTTTAGCAATTACCTTTTGTGGCTTACCCTCCTTGTGGAGTGTGTCAATGACTGGCTTCTGGACATCTGTCAAGTCAGCAGTCTTCCCCATGATTGTGTAGCCTACTGAACCAGACAAAGGGACCATTTTAAATGCTTTGCAGGTGTTTTGTGGTAATTCTAATTTTCTGAGATAATGACTTTTGGGTTTTCATTGGCTGTAAGCCATAATCATCAACATTAACAGATATAAACACTTGAAATGGATCACTCTGTGTTTAATGCCTCTATATTAATATATATAGGAATAGATCCCTCTGTGTGTAATGACTCTATATTAATATATATAGGAATAGATCCCTCTGTGTGTAATGACTATATAATATATAGGAATAGATCCCTCTCTGTGTCATGACTCTATATAATATACAGTAATAGATCCCTCTGTGTGTAATGACTCTATATAATATATAGGAATAGATCCCTCTGTGTGTAATGACGCTATAATCTCTATAATATATATGTGTTTCCCTTTTTGTATTGAATTACTGAAATAAATTAACTTTTTGATGATATTCTAATTTATTAAGAAGCACTTGTAGGTACGGAACATTTGACTTTGAAGCACCCTTCTACTGCAGACTGTTCCATGGTTCCTGGTACTACCACTGTTGTTCCAATGGCCTCTCCGTTACTATTTGACACCACGGTTCCACTCAGTAAAATCATAAAGTCCTGCACTCAAAGGGTCACCTTCATCCCTTAGGGTCCCACTCCTGCTAATGATTTTCAACATCTTTTGGACAAAGCTCCTCTACTGGGTTTCTCCATGCTGACCTGTTTGCCCAAGTCTACGTCAGGCCTCTGCTATTGAACTAGTACCGCAGGAAACAGTCTCAGCCCAAGATGCCCAGGTTGGGGTTTGGTACTCACTGCAATGGGATAGGGGTACTCGGTTGTTGCTTCCTGCATTTGAGTCTCTAGTACTAGTTTTTGGTCTTGCCACAGCCACCCCATCTCTGGACCTCCGGTATCAGCGAACTTGAACACTGCCAGTGTGGCACCCCAATGGTCCGGTTGCCACAGTAGTGTTGCCCTCCTCACAGGGGGTGATGTTATGCCTGGAAGCAAGAAAGGGGTCCCCGTGGCTAGGTAGAACCAGCTGCCAATGCTTTCCTGACCCAGACCAGGAGGGGGAGCTCTAACACCCGGTTTAAGGGGAGCTTCCCTAAACATTCTGGCATGGGGGAGGGGTTAGTGAGTGAAAGGGAAGAGGAGAGAGAGGAAGTTAAGAATAGCCTGGGGAGTGGAGCAGTGACGGAGCTCACCCCAGAGCAGAGCGCTAGAGACAGGATGCCGGAGTCCTTGGTTGTTCGGTACTGAATTCCCGGCAGCTGAATCTGGAGGGCAGGAGACTGCATATCTTCTGGCCACACCAGACATCCAGCGGCACAGCAGCATAAGAGAGCCCGGAGCCACTGCCAGAGGAGCGGCACCTGTAAAAGGCTCCCGCCACCTGCCATACGGGTTAGAAACTGTACCTACACTAGGAAGAGGGCCGCAGCATAGCTTTAAGCAGCAGGGACCTACATGGGACAGCGCAGAAGGAAGGCCTCCAAACCCACGTGGCAAGGTGGATCTCCCAATTGCTTCCAGGCTGCCCGGACCTCCGTTACCATCTGAACTAGTTTCCCTGGCCTGCAGCATCCACTACCAAGTAAAAAGGCAAAGGAAACTACAGTCCCTGTGTTGTCCAGTTATTGGCTGCGTATTCGGTCCTGCACCCCAACGTTAATTCCTCCATCATAGACTATACTGGGCGCCCTGGGGCCCTGCTCCACCTGTGGGGCTGTACCATCATTGCTGCATCACCATCTGCACCACCGGTCCCATCCAGCAGCGTCGGCCATACATTGCCAAATACCACCGGTGGCGTCATGACTAAATATCCCTTATTTAAATGACACCGCCAGGGCCCTGCCGCCGTGACTTGTCAACAGAACCGGCCCTGTACCGAGTGCCCCATGGCCCTGGTGGGCGTGTCACTAGTTCTTCTCAAACTTTGTCTCCAGTCCCGCTGTCCGTTGTGGCTAACTCCTCCCGATATTCTTAACTGTTTACCGACTCACTGCCCCTGTGGGTAGGTAATCTACGATACTCTGCTGGGGAGTAGTACCTAAAACCAGCCACAAGATGGCCACATTTACAAGTTAAAAATTAACACATTACACACATGAACATTATTAACATTATTGTCCCATACGTCCATTGATGTCTTCAGGATGGGGCACACGGGCCCAGCACCCGTTTACAGTGTGTGTTTGAAATCTGCAACATGACCATTTTTCCTGCAGGTACTCTGAGTTTTATGTGCAGATTTTCTCCATAGAATTGCAGCAGATGTGGAAAATCCGCACATGACTGTATCATTAAAGTTTTCTCAAAGCCAAATACCAGAAAATATGAAAAAAATCAGCTTTATGTAAACATGACACACCAAATAGAGACAAAAACTACACAGTCAAAAACACGATAAAAACTTAAGTAGCCTTATTTATTATTATTACTAGCTGTACTACCCTGCTTCGCCCGGGTTAATAACTGTTGTTAACAAAATAGAATGTATTAACAAAAATGTATTCTGCACACAAAAACCACAAAATAAATAGAAATTGAATTATTAAAAGGCAAAAACTAAGCTAATAGAAGCATATCACAGCATATATTTCAACACCACAGATATTCCACACAGATTTAACTAAATTGGACAAGTAATGTGCTCCGTCTGTGTCTTTCCAGATCTGTCTCTTTCCTCGTCTGTCTCTTTCCCCGTCTGTCTCTGTCTGTCTCTTTCCCCGTCTGTCTCTTTCCAGGTCTGCCTCTTGTCTGCCTCTTTCCTCGTCTGTCTCTTTCCCCGTCTGTCTCTTTCCTTGTCTGTCTCTTTCCCTGTCTGTCTCTGTCTGTCTCTTTCCCCATCTGTTTCTTTCCCCGTATGTCTCTTTCCCCATCTGTCTCTTTCTCCGTCTGTCTCTTTCCCCGTCTGCCTGTCTCTGTCTGTCTCTTTCTTTGTCTGTCTCTATCTCTCTGTTTCTTTCCCCATCTGTCTCTTTCCCAGGTCTGTCTCTTTCCCCGTCTTTCTCCCCATCTCTCTTTGTCTGTGTTTTTTCCTGTCTTTCTCTTTCCCTATCTGCCTGTCTTTGTCTGTCTCTATTTCTGTCTCTTTCCCCGTCTGTCTCTATCAAGGTCTGTGTTTTTCCCTATCTATCTTTGTCTCTCATGCTGTCTCCACATTCCCTGTCTGCCTGTCTCTGTCCTTGTCTGCATGTCTGTATGTCTCTTTCCCCATCTGTCTCTTTCCAGGTCTGTCTCTTTCCAGGTCTGTCTCTGTCTGTCTCTTTCCCCGTCTGTCTCTGTCTGTCTTGTTCACCGTCTGTCTCTGTTTGTCTCTTTCACCGTTTGTCTCTGTCTGTCTCTTTCCCTGTCTGTCTCTATCTCTCTGTCTCTTTCAATGTCTGTCTCTATCTCTCTGTCTCTCTCTATCCGTCTCCCCACCGACATCTTATTATCTCACATATAAGCTTCTTATACTATGAATGTCTTTTGTTCCTATAGTAACCAATCACAGCTCCTACTAATAACCTGTAGTTCCAGGCTCCATTTACGTTAATGAAGGCATGGTTTTTGGAGAGTAACTGTAAAGCGCGAGGTTAAATTTTCCTGTCAAAACACAGTCTACGACGTTCCCTGGGTCACATGAGGTGTCTGTGCAAAATTTTGTGATTGTAAATGCGACGGTGCGGATACACTTTTCGTTTCACTTTTTCCCCATTATGTAGATAGGGGCAAAATTGATTGGTATATTGGAATGTGCGGGGTTAACAACATAGCCTATGACGCTCTCGGGGTCCAGACGTGTGAGTGTGCAAAATTTTGTGGCTGTAGCTGCGACGGTGCAGATGCCAATTCTGGACACACACACACACACACACACACACACACATACACACAGTCAGCTTTATATATTAGATTATTATTATTATATAATAGGTGCAGAAAAGCTGCAAAGTATCTGTCACAGCAAAGACTCACCAAATACTCTTATGTTTCCACCAACGGAGCTGAGTGAGGGCTGGTTATTTGTGGGATAAGATGATGTTTTTCGTAATACTATTTTTATATATATATAATATATAAAGCTGAGTATATGTGTGTGTGTGTGTGTGTGTGTGTATGTCCGCTAAAGGAATCCGCACCGTCGCATTTACAATCACAAAATTTTGCACAGACACTCCATGTGACTCAGGGAACGTCATACACTATGTTTGGGTGGGAAAATTTAACCCCGCGCTTTACACTTACTCTCCAAAAATCCTGCCTCTATTAAACTGAATGGAGGTGGGAGCTAAAGGCTATAAATAGCAACTGTCCGTGGTTACTATAGGAACAAAATAAACTGTTAGTATAAGAAGCTAAAGCGGGCTTTACACGCTACGATATCGTTAGTGAATTATCGTCGGAGTCACGGTGTTTGTGACGCACATCCGGCGTCATTAACAATATCGCAATGTGTGACACGTTCGAGCGATCTTAAACGATCGCAAAAGCGGGCAAAATCGTTTGCCGTGGAGAGGTCGTCCTAAAGCGAAAAATCGTTCTCTGCATGTTAGCGATGTTGTTCGTCGTTCCTGCGGCACCACACATAGCTATGTGTGACACCGCAAGAGCGACGAACATCTCCTTACCTGCCTCCACCGGCTATGAGGAAGGAAGGAGGTGGACGGGATGTTTACGGATGCTCATCTCCGCCCCTCCACTTCTATTGGCCGCCTGCTATGTGACGTCGCTGTGACGCCGCACGACCCGCCCCCTTAGAAAGGAGGCGGATTGCCGGCCTGAGCGACGTCGCAGGACAGGTAAGTCCGTGTGACAGGTGTAAGCGAGGTTGTGTGCGACTGGCAGTGATTTGCCCGTGTCGCACAACCAACGGGGGCAGGTACGATTGCTTGCGATCTCGCTAGCGAGATCGCAGCGTGTAAAGCCCGCTTTATGTGTGAGGTAATAAGATGTCGTGGGCAGACGGATAGAGAGAGACAGAAAGAGACAGAGACAGACGGAGAAAGAGACAGACAGACGGGGAAAGAGACAGAGAGATAGACGGCCAAAGAGAGACCTGGAAAGAGATAGCCCTGGAAAGAGACAGCCGGGCAAAGAGACAGACCGGGAAAGAGACAGACCTGGCAAAGAGACAGAACAGGCAAAGGGACAGAATGGGCAAAGAGACAGAACGGGCAAAGAAACAGACCAGGAAAGAGTAAGACCGGAAAAGAGACAGACCGGGAAAGAGACAGACCGGGCAAAGAGACAGATCGGGAAAAAGACAGACCGGGAAAGAGACAGACCGGGAAAGAGACAGACCGGGAAAGAGACAGACCGGGAAAGAGACAGACCGGGCAAAGAGACAGACCTAGAAAGAGACAGATCAGGCAAAGAGACATACCGGGCATAGAGACAGACCGGGCAAAGAGACAGACCGGGGTAAGAAAGAGACGAGGAAAGAGACAGCCAGGCAAAGAGACAGCCCTGGAAAGAGACAGCTGGGCAAAGAGACAGCCCTGGAAAGAGACACCCAGGCAAAGAGACAGACGGGCAAAGAGACAGACAGGCAAAGAGACAGCCGGGCAAAGGGACAGAACGGGCAAAGAGACAGAACGGGCAAAGAAACAGACCGGGAAAGAGACAGATTGGGAAAGAGACAGACCGGGAAAGAGACAGACCGGGCAAAGAGACAGACCGGGAAAGAGACAGACCGGGAAAGAGACAAACCGGGAAAGAGACAGACCTAGAAAGAGACAGACCTAGAAAGAGACAGACTAGTCAAAGAGACAGACCGGGCATAGAGACAGACCGGGCAAAGAGACAGACCGGGCAAAGAGACAGACCGGGGAAAGAGACAGCCGGGGAAAAAGACAGCCCTGGAAAGAGACAGCCCTGGAAAGAGACAGCCAGGCAAAGAGACAGACGGACAAAGAGACAGACCGGGGAAAGAGACAGACGGGCAAAGGAACAGAGGCATAAAGAGACAGACGGGCAAAGAGACAGACGGGCAAAGAGAGGAACAGACAGACACACACATAGAGACAGACACAGAGATAGAGAGAGACAGACAGACAAGGAAAGAGACAGACAGAGAGACAGACAGACAGAGACTGGGAGAGAGACAGTTACTATCCTGGGCAACGCCGGATACTACAGCTAACAGCTAGTAGATGTATATATATAAGGTGGCCATAAAATAACCTAGGGTGTTTGGAGCCGTGTGCAGACTGACTCAGTGGACAGAACTCGCTGAAAATTGCTATGTATGCTATTCAAGGCATGGGGAAACGGAAGGCATCTTAAAAATGTTTTTTACCAAAACTCCCCAAGTTTGCAAGGCACTGTATATGTAAATGTATTGCTTTTTATTTCATTTTTTGTATGTCCACAAGCAAACACAACATTTGTTCTTTATTCAAAAATCATGTGCACAACAATGTTAAAAACATCAGAACATCTTACGTGTTTCGGGACAATATTTTTTATTCATGAGCTAGGATTGAGGAATTTTATTCTGAAATTCGTCTGATTGGTTACTGCTGTCTATGCACATGGTTTTCTAATAAAGAACCAGAATTCATCCTGGAGGACGGAGTTCCCGCTTTTTTTCCAGTTGCATTTTTTATTTGTCAGTATGATGAAAAAGCAACTCACCAAAAAGAACATAACATTCTAAAATATCACAGAAAAAAAGACACCTGTACTCCCCAACACACTATGTTACTGGGAATTGGTCAGCAGGTTTTTCCACGTAATGTGAGAGCAGAATAATGTAGAGACAGAGATACTGATTCCAGCGATGTGTCACTTACTGGGGTGGTGAGTGTAGTTTTGATAAAATCACTGTTTAATCAGCAGTAGATTATCATTACAGGACTACTTGGCGTGCTGCAGGTAGTTTAGTATATTCATGAGCTCTGTATAACCTGCCCCCACCACTGATTGGCAGCATTCTGTGTGCACTTAATATGGCCAGAAAGAGGCCAATCAATGATGTTGGCAGGATTATAGAGCTCAATATTCAAATAACTGCTAGATCTGCAGCACAGAAAACATTGATTTTATCAAAATAACAGCAAACAGCTCAGTAAGTGACACCACTGGAATCAGGGTCTCTGCACCAACATTATGCTGCTCTCAGATGGGGGAGTAAAAACCTGGTGACAGATTACCTTTAAAGGAGTATTCCCATCTCTAAGATACTATCCCAATATGTAGTTGGTGTAATAATAATAATATCAGCAAATACCTCCAAATTGAAATGTAGTATAGGGATCATTTCACATCAAGTGGACCAGTTTTAAAAATCGTCCCCACTCGACCTTCTCCGATTTTGCTGAAAATTTATAAGGATGTACATGTATGTTTGAAAAGAGGTTCTGTAAATTTTTAGGGCCAGATCTTAAATATATTGGGCACTGTTGACCTTTCACTGGAGGCCCCCCCCAAGGCTGCGGCTTCAGCTAAGAGGATTTTGCAAACTTTGGCACATAGCCATTAGAGTTCTATACTGGCTGTGATGCTGACATTTGGCATACTAGCTCAACTTTTGCTGCTAAACACGATAAAATTATTACCGGCTATGACAAAACTATATTTTGGGAACCAACAAAAGATACCCAATATTAGGCTTGGGATCCTAGGCAAAGACACCCACCCTCAGACTTCGGAACCTGCGATAAAGAGACCACCCGCGACTTGCCTTGCACGGCTATCGGCCATGGCTCCTAGGCGATGGGGCTGCCAATTCTCGAAAGACAGCATTATTACAATTCTTAATAGGATTATAATACCAATTCTTAGGGAATTGGTTGTGGTATAACCACCATGGACCAACGCAAGGGTTTGAATAGTGCAGTTACCATTCATTGCGTATTAATAAATAACACCATGTTCAGTGGCATTTTTCTTTTCTTAAACTGAGAGACTCCAAAAAAAACCCCAATGATCCTTGTAGAGAAAAATGTGCTCTTTCAAATGATATCAGAATTAATATATTTTAGGGGTACCCTTTTTGAGAAATGTGACCTAAAAATAGGTAAAATTTTTTTTTTAACCCCTTAACGACCCATGACGTACTAGGTCAGGCGTACTAGGTCAGGCGGCAGGCGGCGGCGAGACGCGCACATATCAGCTGTTAACAGCTGATATGTGTGCCTGCTAGCTGCGGGTGGAATCGCTTCCACCCGCGGCCATTAACCCCTTACATTTCGCTTCCAAAGTCTTGGCAGCGATATGTATATGGGCGCCGCCATGACAGTGACTTACCCCGCCCCCACCGGAAGTCACGTGACATAATCACGTGACTTTCGGCGGTTGCCATGGTAGCACAGGGTCATGTGATGACGCCTGTAGCTAACATGAGTCACTTCCTCTCAATGCCGGAATACAGCCGGCATTGAAAGTGAAGCAGCAAATCTGCTGTTCTCAGCTCTGTAGCTGAGATCTGCAGATAGGGCAGAGCGATCGGATTGCTGATCGCAATAGCCCCCTAGGGGGACTAGTAAAATAAAAAAAAAAGTAAAAAAAAAAGTTTTAAAAAATTAAAAAAAAATAAAAAAACCTAAAAGTTCAAATCACCCCCCTTTCACCCCATTGAAAATTAAAGGGTTAAAAAAATAAAAAATACACACATATTTGGTATCGCCACGTTCAGAAATGCCCGATCTATCAAAATATAAAATCAATGAATCTGATCAGTAAACGGCGTAGCGGCAAAAAAATTCGAAACGCCAAAATTACGTTTTTTGGTCGCCACAAATTTTGCGCAAAATGCAATAACAAGCGATCAAAACGTAGCATCTGCGCAAAAATGGTACCGTTAAGAACGTCAGGTCGAGACGCAAAAAATAAGCCATCACTGAGCCTCAGATCCTGAAAAATGAGAACGCTACGGGTTTTGGAAAATGGTGCAAAACGTGCGCCACGTTTTTTGGACAAGCTTGTGAATTTTTTTAACCCCTTAGATACAAGTAAACCTATACATGTTTGGTGTCTACAAACTCGCACCGACCTGAGGCATACCCACACATCAGTTTTACCATATAGTGAACACGGTGAATAAAATATCCCAAAAACTATTGTACAATCCCACTTTTTTTGCAATTTTTCCGCACTTGGAATTTTTTTGCCATTTTCCAGTACACCATATGGTAAAACTTATGGTTTCATTTAAAAGTACAACTCGTCCCGCAAAAAACAAGCCCTCATATGGCAAGATTGATGGAAAAATAAAAAAGTTACGCCTCTCGGAAGAAGGGGAGCAAAAAACAAAAACGCAAAAACGGAAAGTGCCCGGGGGCTGAAGGGGTTAAAGTTTGTCATCATATGTGGGTGTGAATATTTCCACAAATACATATGCTTTAACCGTGATATTGCAGCAATGCAAAGTCATGTAGATGTTTGGTGTACAGGGTAAAGCACCAGTTCCTATTGGTTTTTGGTCTTGAGTTATATATGGGCAAAGTTTGGCATAAATTTTATGCGAGGCGTTTTACAAGCTACTTTGACACAAAATTGCGGCCGAAATATTGTTTTGTCATAGCCAGTAATAATTTTATCGTGTTTAGCAGCAAAAGTTGAGCTAGTATGCCAAATTTCAGCATCATAGCCAGTATAGAACTCTAATGGCTATGTGCAAAAGTTTGCAAAATCCTCTTAGCTGAAGCCGCAGGCTTGGGGGGGCCTCCAGTGAAAGGTCAACAGTGCCCAATGTATTTGAGATCTGGCCCTAAAAATTTACAGAACCTCTTTTCAAACATACATGTACATCCTTATAAATTTTCAGCAAAATCGGAGAAGGTCGAGTGGGGACCACTGATCCACTTGACATGGAATGACCCATAGTTCTCCAGCTTAGGTATCCATGATTACAACCATGAGAAACTAACTAACTAACTGTCCCTATATGTAGGGCCGCCACTAGGAATTTCAGGGCCCCACACTGGCAAAATTTTGGGGCCCCCATGAGACTCTGCCCAGGTTCCACCCCAGCTCCGCCTCCAACCCTCAAGCCTTCCGCACTCACCGCCATTCTTGGAAAAACGTGTGTGTGTATATACAGTATATATATATATATATATATATATATTATTCTGTCTGTCTGTCTGTCATGCTCCAAAATTGTGTCACGGTGACATGTCCTTACGGTGACACAAAGCTGATTGGCCTCTGGGTTCGCCATGGCCCCGCCCCCCCACACGGATTGGCCTCTCGCCCCGGCTGCGCCCCCACACGGATTGGCCAGCCGCTCGCCCAAGCTCTGCCCCCCCCCCCACAGATTGGCCTCTCGCCCCGGCACCCTGCAGGCATTGGCAACTCGCCCATGCCACGCCCCGCCCCCCTCACGCAATAGACGTTAGCTCTCGCCCCCCCCCCGCATTGCCCGAACTGACACGGTCACGGAGCCACGAATCCCAGGTGAGTACTGTACTCCCCCCCCCTTTCCCCCCTCACCAACGGGAGCCCACATCAGCGTACGCCGCCGCCGTATGCTGGTGTTGGCTCCCGTGCGAGCGGGGGACGTGTTGCGCTGGTAACCATGCTTGCATAGTTACCAGTAAATCAAGGTCCTGCAGCGGCGCGACTTCCACACGCACAAACATAACAGCACACACACACGCATACACACACACATCAGATCGCACTCACTCTCACACACACCTCACACACACCTCACACACACCTCACACACACATCGCATCCACATACTCACAGCATCCGGCGATATCGCTTGCTTCTCGGCCTCGATACTGTGCTGTTGTGATCTTCCAGGACCTGACGGAGGATCACATGGCCAGAGGCATGTGGTATGTCCGGATGTTGTGAGTATCAGCGCGTATGTGCGATATCGTCAGTGTCTGTGTGTGTGAGTGGATGCGATCGGGTGTGTGTGAGTGGATGCGATCGGGTGTGTGTGAGTGGATGCGATCGGGTGTGTGTGAGTGGATGCGATCGGGTGTGTGTGAGTGGATGCGATCGGGTGTGTGTGAGTGGATGCGATCGGGTGTGTGTGAGTGGATGCGATCGGGTGTGTGAGTGTCGGCAGAGGAGCACGGCGTGCTGGAGGAGGCTGGGAGCAGAGAGGCTGATCATGGGGAAGGCTGGGAGGAGAGAGGCTGATGCTGGGGGAGGCTGGTAGGGGAAGGCTGATGCTGGGGGAGGCTGGGACGAGGGAGGCTGATGCTGGTGGAGGCTGATGCTTGGGGAGGCTGATGCTGGGGGAGGCTGGAAGGAGAGAGGCTAATGCTGGTGGAGGCTGATGCTTGGGGAGGCTGATGCTGGGGGAGACTGGGAGGGGAAGGCTGATGCTGAGGGAGGCTGGGAGGAAGGAGGCTGGAAGGAGAGAGGCTGATCCTGGGGAAGGCTGGGAACGGGAGGCTGATGCTAATGGAGGCTGGAAGGAGTGAGGCTGATGCTGGGGGAGGCTGGAAGGAAAGAGGCTGATGCTGGTGGAGGCTGATGCTTGGGGAGGCTGATGCTGGGGGAGACTGGGAGCGGAAGGCTGATGCTGAGGGAGGCTGGGAGGGGGAGGCTGGGAGGAAGGAGGCTGGGAGGAGAGAGGCTGAACCTGGGGAAGGCTGGGAAGGGGAGGCTGATGCTGGGGGAGGCTGGAAGGAGAGAGGCTGATGCTGGTGGAGGCTGATGCTTGGGGAGGCTGATGCTGGGGGAGACTGGGAGCGGAAGGCTGATGCTGAGGGAGGCTGGGAGGGGGAGGCTGGGAGGAAGGAGGCTGGGAGGAGAGAGGCTGATCCTCGGGAAGGCTGGGAAGGGGAGGCTGATGCTGAGGGAAGCTGGAAGGAGAGAGGCTGATGCTGGGGGAGGCTGGAAGGAGAGAGGCTGAGGCTGGGAGGAGAGAGGCTGATGCTGGGGAAGGCTGATGCTGAGGGAGGCTGGGAGGGGAAAGCTGATGCTGGGGAAGGCTGGGAGGACGGAGGCTGGGAGGAGAGAGGCTGATCCTGGGGAAGGCTGGGAGAGGGAGGCTGATGCTGGAGGAGGCTGGAAGGAAAGAGGCTGATGCTGGCGGAGGCTGATGCTGGGGGAGGCTGGAAGGAGAGAGTCTGATGCTGGTGGAGGCTGATGCTTGGGGAGGCTGGGAGAGAGAGGCTGATGCTGAGGGAGGCTGGGAGGAGGGAGGCTGGGAGAGGTAGGCTGAGAGAAGAGAAGCTGATGCTGGGGGAGGCTGATGCTGGGGGAGGCTGGGAGAGGGAGGCTGATGCTGGGGGAGGGTGGGAGGAGGGAGGCTGGGAGGAGAGAGGCTGATGCTGGGGAAGGCTGGGAGGAGAGAGGCTGATGCTGGGGACAGAGAGGAGAGGCTGATGCTGGGAGGAGAGAGGCTGATGCTAGGATGAGAGAGGCTGATGCTGGGAGGAGAGAGGCTGATGCTGGGAGGAGAGAGGCTGATGCTGGGAGGAGAGAGGCTGATGCTGGGGGCAGAGAAGCTGATGCTGGGGGCAGAGAGGCTGATGCTGGTGCAGCATGGGGGATGGAGCACGATAGGGGGGTGCGCAGCATCGGGAATGGAGCATGATGGTGGGGTGCGCAGCATCGGGGATGGAGCACGATGGGGAGTTCACAGCATGGGGGATGGAGCATGTTTGGGAGTGCGCAGCATGGCGGGTGGAGCACATTTGGGAGTGCGCAGCATGGGAGATGGAGCACGATAGGGGGTGCGCAGCATAGGGGATGGAGCACGATGGAGAGTGCGCTGCATGGGGGATGGAGCACGATGGGGAGTGCGGAGTATGGCGGATGGAGCACGTTTGGGAGTGCGCAGCATGGCGGATGGAGCACGTTTGGGAGTCCGCAGCATGGCGGATGGAGCACGTTTGGGAGTGCGCAGCATGGGAGATGGAGCACGATGGGGGGTGCGCAGCATAGGGGATGGAGCACGATGGGGAGTGCGCTGCATGGGGGATGGAGCACGATGGGGAGTGCGCTGCATGGGGGATGGAGCACGTTTGGGAGTGCGCACCTCCCCCCAAAACACACACACACACACACACACACACACACGCGCGCCGGCGCGCACTGCACAACACACCACACACCACACATCACACACACACACACACACTGGGAACCACAAACAACTGCCCTACACAGACACCCACACACAGAGACAACGCTGCGCACACACAGCACCCAACACACAAACACCGCGGCACACACAAATATACGCACATACCGCACAACACACACATTGCACAAAACATACCTCCCCCCAAAACACACCACACACACACAAACCGCGCAACACACACACAACGCTACAGACACACAGCGCTCCACAAACAACGCAACACACGCAACACACATACAACACCGCTCTCACCCCCCGTCACACCCAGACAACACCCAGAACATGTACAGCCCCTACACAAACACTTGGTAACTACACACAACAACATCTATATATATATCTATATATATATATATATATATATATATATATAACAAAAATCATACATGAACTACACAATACGTAAATTCTAGAATACCCGATGCGTAGAATCGGGCCACCTTCTAGTATATATATATATAATCACACACACAGTCATGGCCAAAAGTGTTAGTGTGGCGCCCTGGACAAGCCAGGGGCCACAGGTAACAGCACACACACACCCCCACCCCCAGCAGTTTCACAGCAGACATCCCCAGTGAAACTTGATTCCTTTCCTCGGGCTCAGACTGACACACCAGGTGGGCGGAGTCAGGAGATGGAGACGCCCACCCAGGAGTTAGCTGGCCTGAGGCAGGAAACAAGTCCAGTCAAGTTCAGGCGGAGGAGGAGAGAAGAGGTCTGCAGAGAGGCAGACGCAGACTGGGGCCTAGGATTGGAGCCTAGGGCCCTCGTGCAGCAGAGAGTCAGGCAGACGGTAGTGGCCGTCTGCAGGGAGCCGGGGAGACAGCTGGTGGAACCGTAGGTAGCCGGAGCTGGGCGGTGGCCCACCGGTACCGAACCGGGGAGCCAGCTGGAAGCCGGAGCGCAGGAGGAGCGTGCACGGAGGTGGAAGAAAGGACTTACACCACCAAACTGGGTCAGTGGAGAAACAACAACCGCAGCCGTCTGTGGGCACCCGTCCATCCAGCCGAGTGTTTTACCAAGGACTGTGTCGTGATTACTGGCTGAGTGAGTACCCCGTGCCGTGCGGCACAGTGCTGCCCCTGCGACCCTGCACCTCACCAGGCCCCGTAACCCACCTGCTACCCATCTACCTACCTCACCGGGCCCCGGGATAACCAACCCCCTATCCACGGAGGGGAGAACTAACATCTAGCTGCTCCATACCATCACTCCCGGGATCCCCGTCCAGAGCAGCGGTGGTTTCACAACCTCACCACAACCGTGGGTGGCGTCACGGACAATCTCCCTTACCAAATCCCCTTTTACTGTGGAGCCTGGGATCCCAGACCGGGTCACGCCACCGTGATACCCACAGAAGTGACCCCGTGGCCCGGATCTGAGTACCCCCTGATCCACGGGCGACACATTAGCACCCTTGAAATTGTTCAACAAACTGAAGTATTTCCCTCAGTAAGTTAATAATACACCACATACACCGCCCCTCTCCATAATGCATCCTCTATAACGCCCCTCTCCATGATATCTTTCCCACACTACCCCATGTATAATATCCCCCCACACACACTGCCTCTCTGTATAATATACACACAATGCTCCTGTGTATAATATCCCCACACACACACTGCTCCGCTTTATAGTATCCCCCACACACACTGCTCATCTGTATAATATCCCCCCCACACACAGTGCTCCTCTGTTTAATATCCCCCCAACACACAGTGCTCCTCTGTATAATAACCATACACACACACTACTCCTCTGTATATCTCCCCACACTACTCCTCTGTATAATATCACTGCCCCACACACATTTCTCCGCTGTATAATATTCCCACACACTGTCCTCTGTATAATATTCTCACACACATACTAGTCCTCGATATAATATCCCCCACACACTGCCCCTTGGTAAAATATCCCCGCACACACTACCACTCTGTATAACATCCCCCCACATACTGCCCCTCTGTATGATATCCCTTAAGTACGCTGCCCCTTTGAATACTATCCCCCCACACAAGCTGACCCTCTTTATATACTTTATATATATTCTTACACACACGCACTGCCCCTCTGTATACTATTCCCCACACAAACACATTGCCCCTCTGTATAATATCCTCCTGGTATATATGTCCTACTCCTGGTATATATGTCACCTTCCTGGAATATATATCACTATCCTGGTATATATGTCCCCATCATGGGCCCTTCCTGGGATATATATATCTCCCTCCAGTGCATATTCTGATATATAAGTCCCTATCCTGGTTTTTGTCCCCCTCCTTACATATATGTCGTCCTCCTCGTATATATATACCCATCCTGGTTTATTTGTCCCCATCCTGGAATATATATCCCATCTTGGGCCCATCCTGGTATGTATATCTCCCTCCAGTGCATATTCTGGTATATGACTCCCCATCCTGGTTTTTGTCCTCTTCCTGGTATATATGTTCCCTTCCTGGGCCCTTCCTGGTGTCAATATATCACCCTTCTGGGCACAGTCTGGTATTTATATCCCCTTCCTTGTATATAGGTCCCCCTTCTTCCAGGGCCCTTCCTGATGGAAACATATCCCCCTTCTTTCTTCTTATAATGTCCCCATCCTGGCTTTTGTCCCCTTCCTGGTAAATATGTCCTCCTTCTTGAAGATGTCCCCTTCCAGGGCCCCTTCTGATGTGCGTATATATATATCTCTCTCCTGGGCACATTCTGGTATAATGTCCCCATCTTGATTTTCACGTCTTCTCTGAGCTGTGATGCATTTCAGCTGGATGGGCCCCCCCACCACCTCCTGGGATCTTCAGCTCAAAGAGAGCCTACCTTTCCCCGCCGGATGCCATATCCTTGAAATCTCCTCGTTGCCCGCAGCACTGTGATGAGGTCGCAGAGTGATGACTTCATCGCGGTGGGCCGTGGGATGACGCGTCGCCTCTCTGCTCTGCTCCACTCACCTTCCTTCCATCCACATGACTAATTTGAATGCGATGCCTCAGAAGGGCTTCTCCTGCAATTTAACTGTGTATGCAGAGGCTGAAGTGACACCGCCGAGCCCCTCTGTGTTGCACAGCTTCTAGTTTCCCAGGTGCAGAACAAAGTTCACAGAGCAGATTACATGGGATAGCAAACTCTTTACTTCTTGGAGAACATGAGGTAATGATATGCACAGTCATACAGCATTGCATCAAGGAGAGAAAGTGAAACCAGAAAGAAAACGAAAGACTTTTTACAATACAGTGAGTAAGGAAACTTTACACAACATCGCCATCTACTGTTAGATCAGCATAAAGTCCTCCTTCACACATACAAAGAAGTCCTTGTCTGTTGCATATACCAACACTCTGCTGCGGCTGTGACTTGGGCCCGGTGAAGAGGGAACCGAGGCTTCATAAAGCTAAGTAATTAACCCAGGCTCAGCCGGGCCCCCGCCTCTTCACCGGGCCCGGTACAGCAGTCATGGTTGTAATACCCTGACTGAGGCCCTGCCTATATGAGTGGATATAATCATGGATACCTAAGATCCTGCAATGCCCTGCACATGAGGTGAGAGTCATGGCTATATCAGGAGAACTGTGCTACATTTGTAATTGGATATACAGTTAGGTCCATAAATATTTGGACAGTGACACAATTTTCGCGAGTTGGGCTCTGCATGCCACCACATTGGATTTGAAATGAAACCTCTACAACAGAATTCAAGTGCAGATTGTAACGTTTAATTTGAAGGTTTGAACAAAAATATCTGATAGAAATTGTAGGAATTGTACACATTTCTTTACAAACACTCCCCATTTTAGGAGGTCAAAAGTAATTGGACAAATAAACCAAACCCAAACAAAATATTTTTATTTTCAATATTTTGTTGCAAATCCTTTGGAGGAAATCACTGCCTTAAGTCTGGAACCCATGGACATCACCAAACGCTGGGTTTCCTCCTTCTTAATGCTTTGCCAGGCCTTTACAGCCGCAGCCTTCAGGTCTTGCTTGTTTGTGGGTCTTTCCGTCTTAAGTCTGGATTTGAGCAAGTGAAATGCATGCTCAATTGGGTTAAGATCTGGTGATTGACTTGGCCATTGCAGAATGTTCCACTTTTTTGCACTCATGAACTCCTGGGTAGCTTTGGCTGTATGCTTGGGGTCATTGTCCATCTGTACTATGAAGCGCCGTCCGATCAACTTTGCGGCATTTGGCTGAATCTGGGCTGAAAGTATATCCCGGTACACTTCAGAATTCATCCGGCTACTCTTGTCTGCTGTTATGTCATCAATTAACACAAGTGACCCAGTGCCATTGAAAGCCATGCATGCCCATGCCATCACGTTGCCTCCACCATGTTTTACAGAGGATGTGGTGTGCCTTGGATCATGTGCCGTTCCCTTTCTTCTCCAAACTTTTTTCTTCCCATCATTCTGGTACAGGTTGATCTTTGTCTCATCTGTCCATAGAATACTTTTCCAGAACTGAGCTGGCTTCATGAGGTGTTTTTCAGCAAATTTAACTCTGGCCTGTCTATTTTTGGAATTGATGAATGGTTTGCATCTAGATGTGAACCCTTTGTATTTACTTTCATGGAGTCTTCTCTTTACTGTTGACTTAGAGACAGATACACCTACTTCACTGAGAGTGTTCTGGACTTCAGTTGATGTTGTGAACGGGTTCTTCTTCACCAAAGAAAGTATGCGGCGATCATCCACCACTGTTGTCATCCGTGGACGCCCAGGCCGTTTTGAGTTCCCAAGCTCACCAGTCAATTCCTTTTTTCTCAGAATGTACCCGACTGTTGATTTTGCTACTCCAAGCATGTCTGCTATCTCTCTGATGGATTTTTTCTTTTTTTTCAGCCTCAGGATGTTCTGCTTCACCTCAATTGAGAGTTCCTTAGACCGCATGTTGTCTGGTCACAGCAACAGCTTCCAAATGCAAAACCACACACCTGTAATCAACCCCAGACCTTTTAACTACTTCATTGATTACAGGTTAACGAGGGAGACGCCTTCAGAGTTAATTGCAGCCCTTAGAGTCCCTTGTCCAATTACTTTTGGTCCCTTTAAAAAGAGGAGGCTATGCATTACAGAGCTATGATTCCTAAACCCTTTCTCCGATTTGGATGTGAAAACTCTCATATTGCAGCTGGGAGTGTGCACTTTCAGCCCATATTATATATATAATTGTATTTCTGAACATGTTTTTGTAAACAGCTAAAATAACAAAACTTGTGTCACTGTCCAAATATTTCTGGACCTAACTGTATTTGCTAATATTATTATTATTATTATTATTATTACTATACTGCAGGGTGCAACAGGCCCACATGATAAAGAGAGGCAGCACAGATGTAAAATACTGATGAGACCACCATTCACATGGCTCCCATTCATAGAGGGTGTGAATATTTAGTATTATAAATGCACATATATAAGGCTTGTATAGGGGCGCCTTTCCACCATGTGATAAAAATAATAAGACGGGTTTATTCTTCGGGTCGGTACAATTACAATACCAGATTTATATAGGATTTTATTAATACTTTTACACACTTAAAGCAAGATATTGTTTCGCACCCCCACATTGTGAGAACTGTACAGAGCTAATGAGCACTTGTTATTTGTGGAGCAACATGATATTTTCAGTAATGCAATTATTTTCTACATATACATTTTTTTCATCTAGTTTTTTTTGTGTGTCACTATGAAAAAGCTGTGGCAATTTTTTATCATGGGAAGAAACAAATTATGTGTACTTTGTTTATTTTTTTATTATTTTTTTTTTAAATAAAATGTGCATTTTAGTGGCACATTTTTTTTCCATGATTTTGTCTTTTTTTTTTTACACTTTTGCAAATTTTATTGATTTTTTTTAAAAGTTTTATGTGATATAAAAGAGGGGAAAAAAATTATGGCTTGTTGAGTGGCACTACCAGCAAGGTGAATGAGGTTTCTGAAATCTGCTGCACATCTATATATATAATTGCCTTATTCTGTCTGTCTGTCTGTCTGTCTGTCTGTCTTGCTCCAAAATTGTGTCCTTACGGTGACACAAAGCTGATTGGCCGCTGGGCTCGCCATGGCCCCGCCCCCCTGCACGGATTGGCCGCTCGCCCAGGCTGCGCCCCCACACGGATTGGCCGGCCGCTCGCCCAGGCTCCGCCCCCCCCACAGATTGGCCTCTCGCCCCGCCACCCTGCAGGCATTGGCAACTCGGCCACGCCCCGCCCCCTCACGCAATGCACGCTAGCTCTGGCCCTGCCCCCCCACGCATTCCCCGAACCGACACGGTCACGGAGCCACGACTACCAGGTGAGTACTGTACCCCTGGGAGCCCACATCAGCATACGCCGCCAAACCAGCCGACACATACCCTCGCATTGCTGGGGCTGGCCGGTGTATGCTGGTGTGGGCTCCCGTGCGAGCGGGGGACGAGATACGCTGGTAACCATGGTAGCATAGTTACCAGCGCATCAAGGTCCTGCGGCGGCGGAACATACACACACATAACAGCACACACACACACACACATCAGATCACACTCACTCTCACACACACCTCACACACACATCACATCGCATCCACACATCAAGGTCCTGCAGCGGCGAAACATACACACACGCACACACATAACAGCACACACACACACACATACACACACACACACACATCAGATCACACTCACTCTCACACACACATCACATCGCATCCACATACTCACAACATCCTGGGATATCGCTTGCTTCTCGGCGGCGATACTGTGCTGTGAGCTTCCAGGACCTGCCGGAGGATCACATGGCCAGAAGCATGTGGTATCTCCGGATGTTGTGAGTATGAGCGCGTATGTGCAATATCATCAATGAGTGTATGCGATCGGGTGTGTGCGAGTGTATGCGATCGGGGGGGTGTGTGAGTGTATGCGATCGGGTGTGTGTGTGAGTGTATGCGATCGGGTGTGTGTGTGAGTGTATGCGATCGGGGGTGTGTGTGAGTGTATGCGATCGGGGGGGGTGTGTGAGTGTATGCGATCGGGGGTGTGTGTGAGTGTATGCAATCGGATCTGTGAGTGTCGGCAGAGGAGCACGGCGTGCTGGAGGAGGCTGGGAGGAGAGAGGCTGATCCTGGGGAAGGCTGGGATGGGGAGGCTGAGAGAAGAGAGGCTGATGCTGGGGGAGGCTGAGGCTGGGGTAGGCTGGAAGGAGAGAGGCTGATGCTGGGGACCGAAAAGGCTGATGCTGGGAGGAGAGAGGCTGATGCTGGGGGAGGCTGAGGCTGGGGTAGGCTGGGAGGAGAGAGGCTGATGCTGGGAGGAGAGAGGCTGATGCTGGGAGGAGAGAGGCTGATGCTGGGGGAGGCTGAGGCTGGGGGAGGCTGAGGCTGGGGTAGGCTGGGAGGAGAGAGGCTGATGCTGGGAGTAGAGAGGCTGATGCTGGGAGGAGAGAGGCTGATGCTGGGGACAGAAAAGGCTGATGCTGGGAGGAGAGAGGCTGATGCTGGGATGAGAGAGGCTGATGCTGGGGACAGAGAGGCTGATGCTGGGATGAGAGAGGCTGATGCTGCGGGTAGAGAGGCTGATGCTGCGGGTAGAGAGGCTGATGCTGGTGCAGCATGGGGGATGGAGCACGATGGGGGGTGCGCAGCATGGGGGATGGAGCACGTTTGGGAGTGCGCAGCATGGCGGATGGAGCACGTTTGGGAGTGCGCAGCATGACGGATGGAGCACGTTTGGGAGTGCGCAGCATGGCGGATGGAGCACGTTTGGGAGTGCGCAGCATGGCGGATGGACCACGTTTGGGAGTGCGCAGCATGGCGGATGGACCACGTTTGGGAGTGCGCAGCATGGCGGATGGAGCACGTTTGGGAGTGCGCAGCATGGCGGATGGAGCACGTTTGGGAGTGCGCAGCATGGCGGATGGAGCACGTTTGGGAGTGCGCAGCATGGCGGATGGACCACGTTTGGGAGTGCGCAGCATGGCGGATGGAGCACGTTTGGGAGTGCGCAGCATGGCGGATGGAGCACGTTTGGGAGTGCGCAGCATGGGAGATGGAGCACGATGGGGGGTGCGCAGCATAGGGGATGGAGCACGATTGGGGGTGCGCAGCATAGGGGATGGAGCACGATGGGGAGTGCGCTGCATGGGGGATGGAGCACGATGGGGAGTGCGGAGTATGGCGGATGGAGCACGTTTGGGAGTGCGCAGCATGGCGGATGGAGCACGTTTGGGAGTGCGCAGCATGGCGGATGGAGCACGTTTGGGAGTGCGCAGCATGGGAGATGGAGCACGAAGGGGGGTGCGCAGCATAGGGGATGGAGCACGATGGGGAGTGCGCTGCATGGGGGATGGAGCACGATGGGGAGTGCGGAGTATGGCGGATGGAGCACGTTTGGGAGTGCGCAGCATGGCGGATGGAGCACGTTTGGGAGTGCGCAGCATGGGAGATGGAGCACGATGGGGGGTGCGCAGCATAGGGGATGGAGCACGATGGGGAGTGCGCTGCATGGGGGATGGAGCACGATGGGGAGTGCGCTGCATGGGGGATGGAGCACGATGGGAAGTGCACACCTACCCCCAACACACACACACACACACGCGCGCGCGCACTGCACAACACACCACACACACACACACACTGGGAACCACAAACAACTGCCCTACACAGACACCCACACACACAGACAACGCTGCACACACACAACACCCAACACACAAACACCGCGGCACACACAAATATACGCACATACCGCACAACACACACATTGCACAAAACATACCTCCCCCCAAAACACACCACACACACACAAACCGCGCAACACACACACAACGCTACAGACACACAGCGCTCCGCAAACAACGCAACACACGCAACACACATACAACACCGCTCTCACCCCCCGCCACACCCAGACAACACCCAGAACATGTACAGCGACCTACACAAACACTTGGTAACTACACACAACAACATATATATATATATATATATATATAACAAAAATCATACATGAACTACACAATACGTAAATTCTAGAATACCCGATGCGTAGAATCGGGCCACCTTCTAGTTTTACATAGTTACTTAGGTTGAAAAAAGACCTAGGTCCATCTAGTTCCCCCTTCCTCCACCAGTTCTACATTTTGTCATTAAGTAATTTATAACCAACAATGTTGTGTGCACTGAGGAAATCATCCAGCCCTTTATTGAAAGCAGTTATAGTATCTGCCATTACTACCTCTTGTGGTAGGGCATTCCACAGTCTGACCGCTCTAACTGTAAAGAACCCTTTCCTATTTGGCTGCCGCAATCACTTTTCTTCCACTCGCAGTGAGTGCCCCTGGTCCTTTTTTGATGATTTGAACCATCAGAGTGTTTTTTTTTATATATACATATGCAGCGTGTCAACGTGTTCTTTGATTTATTTTGCAGCGTTTTTCACCCATTCAACTGAATAGAGGAAAAATGCTAGTAAGTAAAAACGCATCAAAAACACATACAAAAATGTGAGTGTTTTCCACACCATTTTCCTGCATAAAATCTGCTGCTAATACTCGTGTGCGCTTACCCTGACTGAGTCCCTCTATGGACTTTTACTTTCTATGGTGTGACCGCTGGTCTAATAATCATGACTATGGAAACGAAAAGGTATCCAGCAATCCAAAAATGTATAAAGCAGAATATTTATTTCACACACACACACACATATATATATATATATATATATATATATATATATATATATATATATAAAAAAATCCATGATGAACAGGAAAGATGTGATTAAAACCAAGAAGTAGATGACGTGTTTCAGTTCAAAAAGGATCCTTAATCATGTAATCAAATGTCAAGTGTTACAATACATTAGATCTGTTATACTCCTCAAGGCAGGCCTTAACAAGGCGCTGTAACTGGTAGAAACAAAGGCCATTACTTTGCTTCTGGTTGCCATTGCAACCAGTGGGACCCTGCGATCACAAGTTGTCGATGGGGTTAAAGTGGGAGTTCCCTCCCTCTGTTCACCATATTCTGAGTTTCTGAGACCCATAAAGAGACAGCAATGAAAAATAAATCTATTTATTAACCTCTGTTAAAAGATGTATTGGCGGTTATTAAAAGGAACCTGTCACCAGGTTTTCTCTTATGAGCTGCGGCCACCACCAGTGAGCTCCTATATACAGCATTCCAGAATACTGTATATAAAGTCCAGGCCGCTCTGTATAGTTTAAAAAAGACCTTTAAAAATACTCACCTAGATGTCAGGTCCGGTCCGATGTGAATCGCTGCTCTCAGTCCGGCGCCTCCTCCGTCTTCTCCGATCGCCATCCTCCTGCCCAGCTCCATGTGCACGACGTATCCTGCGTCATTCACATAGAGGCCTCCATTGCGCTACTGCGCATCAACAAAAACAAAAACGTGTGGCCAGAACAACCAGATCAAATAACCTAAAATAATTAAAAAATATTATATTTTATTGTAACATATTTAAAATTACATGTGACAAACAAATAGAGGTCACAAGGAGTTAATACATAGATAAACCCCGGATGGGGTAACAAACACAACCAACAGGATGGGTTTAACATACAGTGCAGGTCAGGAGAGTTTACATGTGAGTAGACAGATATTTCAATAATAATGATCAACCAGTCCTAGGCACAAAACAATGTCAATACATCAGCTAAAATGACCATATAGTGCACAACTCACCCATAAGGAAGTCCCCCACACATGACCCAACGCGCGTTTCGCTTAATGCTTTATTGAGAGAGGAGTGCGCACTTTGATCTGCCCTTCTGAGGGCAGAGGAAAGCACTGTAATGTGCAGGTGCGAGAAAAGGTCAAAGACCGCCTGCACATGCACACTACAATACTTTAAGTTGCCCTCAGCTGGGCAGATCAAAGTGCACATGCCCAGAAGCGCATTGGAGGCCTCTGTGTGAATGATGAAGGATGCATCATATACACAGGTCTGGCCAGGAGGACGGTGATTGCACAAGATAGAGGCGGCACCGGACCGAGAACAGTGACACCCATTCTGCAATGCTGTGTATAAGAGCTCACTGGTGGTGGCGCAAGCTCATAAGGGAAATACCTGGTGACAGGTTCCCTTTAAGGGTTTAAATTGTCAGACATATATTAGCCAAATACGTCACAAGGGCATGAGTGAGGGAAAAGGTAAAAAATAATAAGATTCTGTCTAAAGCTGGCTGTACCACCAGATATCTGTTGGCTGAACGATGATTACGTCTTTTAGTGATATCATACCATACATCATTCATATGACTGCTGCAGCCAATCACTGACCTCAGCTGTGATACTGGCACACATGACATGCAACTGGACGCAAGGGATCGGCTGCAAGATCACGTGATGATGTATGACTAGAGAGTTGATTACAGTCATTTTCGCTTTCTGTTTAACCCATTCTCTGCTTTTGGCTAAATTTTTCCTAACCCTCAGAAAACCTATAAATGTTGGCCCTCCACTCTAGTTAAGATAAGAGGATTCTTTATTTTTTTTTTAATTTTTTTGGAAAGTCAGGATACGGAGCACATGACAATAGTTGTCTGGGTCGGTGATTCGGTGACGGCGCTGTCCATGGCGATCTGTATGCTGCAGATGGTCCCCCTCCTTTTGCGACACATTTCTGTCTTCCCTCCTGTTCACACACCAGCTTGCCTCAAGCTGTGTCCTCCTGTGCATACATTAGCGTGCTTTTCTTCTGTTATTACACCCATTGAGCTCTGAAATACTCAAAGCTTGACAATGTCTCCAATTCGGCAACATGGCACCTACTGCTAGTCCGCAAATGCTCGCCAGCTCGTACAAAGACCAAGTTGTGGCAGGTCGCAGCACAGCGTGCGGCTCCAAGCTCAGGAGCGGACATGTTTAGGAGGCAGCTGTGAAAGAATTAGGAAGGGAGCATCTCTTATAACAAGAGACGATATATTGTTGAAATGATGCTGCATGGATTTGTATGGAGTAGGTTTACAGTGTATGTCTCCCCTCCTCCAATAAATAATCCCGGAACTGTCAGATTTGATAGATAATGAGATAAGCAGACAATCTGCAGATCACTTTATTTATAAATTACCGTATTTTTCGCTTTATAAGACGCACCGGAATATAAGACGCACCCCAAACTTAGACATAAAAAAAGGTAAAAAAAAGAAAAATGGGGTCCGTCTTATACTCCGGTGTTCTCTTACCAGAGGGGGGCAGCAGTGGTGGTGAAGCGGGGTCACAGGAGGCACAGGTTGTGCTGGCAGGCGCGGCAGGTCAGTGGCAGCAGGGTCCGTGGTTGCAGGTGCCGTGGCGTCCGTGGTTGCAGGCGCGGTGGCGTCCGCGGTGGCATGAGCCGTGGGGTCCGTGGTGGCGGCAGCAGCGTGGCGGGTGAGCCGTGCAGCAGGCCGGTGCAGTGAGTGTCCGCGGTCCCGGTTCAGTGGTGGCAGCGGCGGGGACGGCTCAGTGGTGGGAGCGGCGGCGACTGCTCAGTGGTGGCAGTGGCAGGGACTGCTCAGTGGTGGAGTGTGTCCGCGGTCCCGGTTCAGTGGTGGCAGCGGCGGCGACGGCTCAGTAGTGGGAGCGGTGGCGACTGCTCAGTGGTGGCAGCGGCAGGGACTGCTCAGTGGTGGAGTGTGTCCGCGGTCCCGATTCAAGTAATGGCGCCCGGAGCGACGCATGCGCAGATGGAGCTCTCATCCAAGGGCTCCATCTGCGCACGCGCTGACTCCCGGAGCAGCGCGTGCGCAGATGGAGCTCTCATCCAAGAGCTCCACCGGCGCCATCATTTGAAAGTGGGACCGCGGACAACTGGTAACATGCTGCACAGCCGCCCGCCCCGCATGCACAGAGTGGCAGCCAGCAGGCTGCCCGCCCACCCTGCGTACAAGCCGCCGGGTACCTGTGCTTGCGTGCGGTGGCAGCCGGGTACCCATGGCCGTGTGCGGGCGGCAGCTGGGTGACTGTGTGAGGGCGGCAGCCGGGTGCCTGTGTGAGGGCACCCGACTGCCGCTCGCACACAGCACCCGGCTGCCGCCCGCATACAGCCATGGGTACCCGGCTGCCACCGCATGCAAGCACAGGTACCCGGCTGCCGACCCCACACAGCACCCGCTGCCGCCCGCACACAGCCACGGGTACCCGGCTGCCGCCGCACGCAAGCACAGGCACCCGGCCGCCCGATCGCCTCAGACAGGACACCCCCCCCCCGGTACCGCTTTGTAAGATGCACCCCCCATTTTCCTCCCAAATTTTGGGGAGGAAAAGTGCGTCTTATAAAGCGAAAAATACGGTATGTTGTCTTATTCTCGAAAAATCACTTTAAAGTTGTCTGTCTTCTGTCTAACTGCCCATGGCATGTAGTCAGGTACAATCGAGTATTAGCAGCAAAGGAAGGAAGGGCCGGTCTGTGTCTCTCTACAGGAAGTGAGGGCCGGTCTGTGTCTCTCTACAGGAAGTGAGGGCCGGTCTGTGTCTCTCTACAGGAAGTGAGGGCCGGTCTGTGTCTTTCTACAGGAAGTGAGGGCCGGTCTGTGTCTCTCTACAGGAAATGAGGTCCCTTCTGTGTCTCTCTACAGAAACTGAGGGCTGGTCTGTGTCTCTCTACAGGAAGGGAGGGCCGATCTGTGTCTCCTTACAGAACGTGAGGGTGGGTCTGTGTCTCCTTATGGGATGTGAGGGTGGGTCTGTGTCTCTGTACAGGATGTGAGGGTGGGTCTGTGTTTCTGTACAGGATGTGAGGGCAGGTCTGTGTCTCCTTACAGTAAGTGAGGGAGATCTGTGTCTCTGTCTACAGGAATGGAGGCCGCGTCTGTGTCTCTCCAGGAAGTGAGAATAAGTCTGTGCCACTTTACAGGAAATGCGGGTGGGTTTGTGTCGCTCTGCATGAAGTAAGGGCAAGTCTGTGGCTCTCTACAAATAGTGATGTTGGGTCTGTGTCTCTCTACAGGAAGTGACAGCAGATATCTGTCTCTTTTCAGGGCATGATGATGGTTCTTTGTGTCTCCACAGGAAGGGATAGCGGGTCTGTCTCTCTCTACAGGAAGTGATGTCAGGTCTATGTCTTTCTCCAAGAAGTAAAGGCCTCTCTGTGTCTCATTGCTTTTCCAGGAATCTCTTAAAGAGAAGAGGGGCATCAATATTCTCCCTAGGTTCCCATGATCTCTCCTCAGGACCAAACCCCTTCCAGTTCACTAAATAGTCTAAATAGTAGGTTTTACCTTGGACCTTTTTAGCAGCAAGGATGGCCTTTACCTCAAAGGTGTCTTCATCACTGACCGGAGGAGGCAAAGTACCTGGATCCCTGTAGTAATGACTCAGAATGACACGTTTGAGAAGAGACACATGGAACGAGTTGGAGATGCGTAGGGAGGCCGGGAGCTTCAGCTTGTAGGACACCTCGTTAATCTACTGGAGCACCTCAAAGGGATTAATAAAGCGGCGACCCAACTTCTAAGAAGGCACCATGAGATGGATGTATCTGGAAGAGAGCCATATCTTATCTCCGGGCCGAAACGAAGGAGGATCTAGGTGTCTCTTGTCTGAGTGCCTCTTCATATGGATGGAGGTCTGCTCCAGGAAAGACTTGGTCTCTGCCCAGATGTTGGATAAAGTCTTGACGAGGGAATCAGCCACATGATTGCTGGAGGTGAGCGCTACTGTGAATGGGATTCTGGGTCATTGTTCATATACTATCTGAAAAGGAGACTTGGCGGAGGACACACTGATGTGATTGTTATAAGAGAATTCCACCC
The DNA here is from genome assembly GCF_048569485.1 of Anomaloglossus baeobatrachus. Taxonomy (NCBI): domain Eukaryota; kingdom Metazoa; phylum Chordata; class Amphibia; order Anura; family Aromobatidae; genus Anomaloglossus; species Anomaloglossus baeobatrachus. The sequence continues at coordinate 625,863,729 of NC_134356.1, read as the reverse complement.
AAGGAAAGAATTTGACCCAGTCACTGTGATGCTCGTTGACGAAGTGCCACAAGAAGTTCATTAGGATGTGATTCACCCGTTAAATTTGGCCGTTGGACTGTGGATGGTAGGCCGACGAGAAGTCCAAGTTGACATGCAGCAGCTTGCCACACTCGTCATAGTATCCAGATATTTTTGTGTTTTTGAGCCTTAGTTTTTTTTCTCTCCTTCTTTCAAGAGATATGACTTTTATATTTTTCCATATACATGAGGGTTTGTTTTTTGAGGAAAGCGTTGTAGATTTGAATGACACCATACATTTTTACTATATAGTGTAATGAAAATGGGAAAAAAAATTCCAAGTGGAATGAAGTGGTGAAAAAAGCAATTCCGACATTATTTTTTTACTTTAAGTTTTATTGCGTTTATTATGCAGCTAAAGTGACAATGATAAGGCAATATGATTCTCCAGGTCCGTTTGATTATGGCCGTACCAAATATATTTTTTATATAGTTCAGTGGTTAAAAAACTTCAGAACCATGTAAAATGTGACGACAAAAAAAGGGGGAGCAAAAAGCAATACAATATCGATATCAACACGTACTGTATATATTATTATTTTTTTCACATTTATATCCATTTCTCTTTATTAATTTCAGTGTTTGCACTTTATAATTAATTAGCTGTAGCACACGGCGTTGCCTGGGATAGTAACTAAGTCTCTCCTTCTCTCTCTCCCTCTCTGCCTCTCTCCCACCCCACCTCATCCCTCTCTCTCTCGCCCTTCCAGTCTTCCTCTCTCTCTCTCTCTCCAACCCTTCCTTCTCTCCCTCGCTCCATCTTTCTCCCACTCTCCCTCTTCCCCACTCTGTCTCTCACACTCTCCATCTCTCTCTCTTTCTCCCACTCTCTCCCACCCCCCCCTCTCTCCCACTTTCCCTCTCTCTGTCTCTCTGTGTGTGTCTCTCCTACTCTCTCCCTGTCTCCCACTCTCCCTCTCACCACCAAAATCATATTAACTGACACATAAGCTTCTTATACTAAGAATGTCCTTCCTTGCCTATAGCAACCAATCAGATCTCCTATGAATGACCTGTAGCAAAATAGAAGCAGAGCTGTGATTGGTTGCTATAGTCCACCAAATAAATATCCAGGCTAACTGTCAAAACAGCCAATATATTACCTCACACATCTAAATTGTAAGTAAGTAGGTTTTTTTGGCAAGGTTAATATTTCCCCTCAAGACAAAATTTCGTGATTGTAAATGCGATGGTGTAAATTCCTTTAACGGATATACAATCATACATGCATTATTTTGCATGCAAGAAAAAGAATACTGATTTTCATCAGTGTGCTGGATCCAAACTGCATCTATTTCAGACCATGCATTGGTTTTTAGGGCAGCATCTATTTTTTTCTTGTAAGCAAGAAAAAACAATAGGTCTTCATTGGGGATGAACGAACATGAACTGTAAAGTTTGGGGTTTGTACTGGACATCTACACCGTGTGCAGAATTATTAGGCAAATTAGTATTTTGATCCCATGATAATTTTTATACATGTTGTCCTACTCCAAGCTGTATAGGCTGAGAGCCAACTACCAATTAAGTAAATCGGGTGATGTGCATCTCTGTAATGAGGAGGGGTGCGGTGTAATGACATCAACACCTTATATAAGGTGTGCTTAATTATTAGGCAACCTCCTTTCCTTTGGCAAAATGGGTCAGAAGAGAGATTTGACAGGCTCTGAACAGTCCAAAATTGTGAGATGTCTCGCAGAGGGATGCAACAGTCTTAAAATTGCCAAACATTTGAAGCGTGATCACCGAACAATCAAGCGTTTTATGGCAAATAGCCAGCAGGGTCGCAAGAAGCGTGTTGGGCAAAAAAGGTGCAAAATTACTGCCCATGAATTGAGGAAAATCAAGTGTGAAGCTGCCAAGATGCCATTTGCCACCGGTTTGGCCATATTTCAGAGCTGCAACGTTACTGGAGTATCAAAAAGCACAAGGTTTGCCATACTCAGGGACATGGCCAAGGTAAGGAAGGGGAAGGCTGAAAACGAAGACCTTTGAACAAGAAACATAAGATAAAACGTCAAGACTGGGCCAAGAAATATCTTAAGACTGATTTTTCAAAGTAGTAAGCAGATATGTCTGGCTCACAGTTACGCAAGTTAGGTGCCCAGAAAAAATGGAAGTCAATCAAAATAGTAATAATTCTGGCACACTGAAGTAATTCAAGACATATGAAACCTTTCTTTTGAATGCTGAATCAATTTATTAGTGCAAAAAGTTGAGGATAATTCATCCAACGTTTCGACCGTATCTTTTTGGTCGTTATCAAGGATCAAATTATCTATATCAACAATGCGAAGATGTACGCTCAATGATAAATGGACATCGCCATTTGGTATAATGGGATCAAAAAATGCGATCCTCATGCACTTATCAGTTGATAGTGAGAAAGATGGCTGAAGCCTTTATTGCAGGACTGGAAGTAGCACAAATTTATAGTTGTTTCTGGGTTATTGGGCAGAAACCATAAGAAGAGACACTAGTGGGAGTAATGTGATTCCCACACTGAGTGATTCTTAGTTACCTCCAAGTATCAAATGCTTATTGCAGTGTTTCTGGACAATAGTTATCGGGTACTATTATCATGGGAAAAGAGAACACATGTCCCTTTAAGATTCTGGAGAGGTGAATGGGAACTCAAAAGCAAAGAATTGCTAGGTAGAGTATGGAGGAACGAATCTTATAATGCTGGTGTAGGGTATAGGCCCCTGGATAGCGTTTTATGGCAAATAGCCAACAGGGTCGCAAGAAGTGTGTTGGGCAAAAAAGGTGCAAAATTACTGCCCATGAATTGAGGAAAATCAAGCGTGAAGCTGCCAAGATGCCATTTGTCACCGGTTTGGCCATATTTCAGAGCTGCAGCGTTACTGGAGTATCAAAAAGCACAAGGTTTGCCATACTCAGGGACATGGCCAAGGTAAGGAAGGGGAAGGCTGAAAACGAAGACCTTTGAACAAGAAACATAAGATAAAACGTCAAGACTGGGCCAAGAAATATCTTAAGACTGATTTTTCAAAGGACTGATGAAATGAGAGTGACTCTTGATGGGCCAGATGGCTGGTCCAGAGGCTGGATCAGTAAAGGGTAGAGAGTTCCACTCTGACTCAGATGCCAGTAAGGTGGAGGTGGGGTACTGGTATGGGCTGGTATCATCAAAGATTAACTTGTTGGACCTTTTCGGGTTGAGGATGGAGTAAAATTCAACTCCCAGACCTACTGCCAGTTTCTGGAAGACAACTTCTTCATGCAGTGGTACAGGAAGAAGTCGGTATCGTTCAAGAAAAACATGCATGATTTTCATGCAGGACAATGCTCCATCACGTACCTCCAACTACTCCACAGCGTGGCTGCTCAATAAAGGTCTAAAAGCTTAAAAAATAATGACATGACCCCCTTGTTCACCTGATCTGAACCCCATAGAGAACCTGTGGTCCCTCATAAAATGTAAGATCTACAGGGAGGAAAAACAGTACACCTCTCGGAACAGTGTCTGGGAGGCTGTGGTGGCTGCTGCACGCAATGTTGATTGTAAGCAGATCAAGCAACTGACGGAATCTATGGATAAAAAAAAACAAACAAAAAAAAAACAACAACTGTGGATATAAAAAGCGCATATAGGGTCTTACCAGGATAACAACAGTAAGGGTTAATGAAAACCACTCACCTGAAATGGTTGTGTGACACACAATCAGTATTAAGGCATGTATCAGTTGCTGCAGACTCCACGTGCCAAAGGCAGAAACAAGAAAAAAACAAGGATGAAAATAAACAAGTGAGATGGGTATATATTTGGTTTTTATTAAGTTGCCTAATAATTCTGCACAGTAATAGTTACCAGCACAAACAGATATCCTCCTAAGATAGTCAAATCTAAAAAAAAACAACCACTCCAACTTCCAAAAATATTAAGATTTGATATTTATGAGTCTTTTGGGTTGATTGAGAACATAGTTGTTGATCAATAATAAAAAAAAAATCCTCTAAAATACAACTTGCCTAATAATTCTGCACACAGTGTAGTGTCTGATGCTTGGACACGAGCACAAAACACAAAATACATAAATAAAAATGACGTAGGGTCCCCCCTTTTTCGACACTGGCGCAGGTAAAGCAAACAGCTGCAGGCTGCAACCCTTAGCTGTCTGCTTTACCTTGGTTTCACAATGACTATGTGTGAGCGGGGCACCGGGGCTCCTAAGCTGTTCCTCAAGCTGGAGGCCCTATTCTATGCCTAGCCTCAAGGATACTCCTGATGGTGGAGAGACCTGAGTCTCCTTCCTGGCCCTGCTCCTGACCAGTCCTGATCTGATTCCCCCTCCCCCAGGGAGGAACGGGACAGGAGTGGTATGAAACCCAAAGATAAAGACAGACAGGGGAAAAACAAAACTCTGTCACACAGCACGAACACACAAAGATAAAGACAATAAGAGGTTCAGGAAGGAAAACAAGAGCAGGAAGGACACTACATACAACAGGGGTAAACTCCACAACCTCACCAAGCAATGAGCATAACTTTCACCAGTAAGTCTGAAATACCACAGTCACAGACCAACATAGAATAAACTATAACTAGAATGGGTGGAAGATTTCAACCAGCATAAATAGGAGGGGAGCAGATGTGATAGACTTCCCCACAACATGTGACCAGAGGAGCAAGCAGACCAGCAGAGATTAACTCTTGCTAGCCTGCATCTGAATTAACACATAGCAAGTCGATGCCCGAGTCTGTCTGTGTTGATCCCAAACACCAGAGAAACCACTCGGCAGAGTGTCATAATATGCAATCTGAACAGCACCCAATGCCGCCATGACAGTTGGTGACCTTTGTGCAACACTCCGTGTGACACTTGGCTGGTTATCACAAGTAGAGGGGACCCCACACTGTTTTTTAAAAATTGTTTATTCATAAATAATAAAAAAACCCGGCTTGGGATCCCCCTCTAGACCACTAGTCCACATAAAGCAGACAGCTGAGGGCTGGTATTATCAGGCTAGGAAGACCAATTGGTTATTGGGCCCTTCGCAGCCTATAAATAGCAACCCGCAGCCGCTCTAGAAGTGATGTATGCATTAGATACACCAATTCTGGTGCATTGCCTGATTCGCCCCAATTGCCCTGGTGCGGTGGCAATTGGGGTAATAGTTTTGATGTCAGCTGTGAATTTTTCTTTTACTGCAGAAAAGTCTGATGCAAATGTGACACCCTGGACTAGCCAGGTAGTCACAGACATTACACCTTACACACCCCCTCCACTAGTCACACCAGTCAGACAAAACCCTTGTTGCCTCCCTCCAGGGTCTGATGTCCACACCAGGTGGGGCGGAGACAGGCGGTTGGCCCCACCCACCGAGGAGTTCACAGGCCTGGAGGCGGGAAAAGAGAGTTTCGTTTTGGAGGTGAAAGTGTGACGGGTAGAAACTGCAAGTGTCTGGGTCGGAGCCCAGGCACTGACAGCAAGGTTGGCAGACGGTGGTGGCCGTCTGCAGGAGTTAGTGGACCTCTGCAGAACCGTAGGACCGGGGTCGGGCGGTGGCCCGCCGGTACCGAACCGGGGAGTGGAGTGAAGCTAAGCACACAGGCAGGGCCATCGGACCCCGACTAGGCTTGGAGCAGCCGACAACGGTCAAATCCGAGTGTGACCGGAACCCCAGGGGTTTCATAACAACAAAGACCCGACAGAAGGCAACAGTCCACACCGTGAGGGTATACAGCCACCGCCATAGGCTAGAGATCCAAGGGCCAGCGCCTGCGGGCAAAACGGGCTCCTTCGGTACCTATACGCCGGGAAGCGGACTACCGGTGGGCAACCACAGGAGTCAGAACATTCTAACAAGGTGCAGGGAAAGACAGCCACCATCACACTGTCCGGGGAGAGCACAAACACTGCAGCCGGCTGCGGGACCCGTCCATCCAGCCGTTTGGTTTACCAGAGACTCTGTCATTGACTGCCTGAGTGAGTACACCAGTGCCATCCGGCACCGCGCCGCGCTGCCCCTGCAACCCTGCACCCCAGCCATCCAGCCTCCCCGTTACACCACCGGGCCCCAGGATCACCAACCCCTACCCACGGAGGGGACAACATCCTAGCTGCTCCCTACCATCGCTCCCGGGATCCCCGACACCAGCAGCGGTGGTGCCCCTTTATCACCACGATCCGTGGGTGTCGTCATGAACTATCACCCTAAACAAATCACCCCCTTTTCACTCGTGGACGAGGAGCGCTGCTCGAGTCCCCGGGTCCGGCCCACCGCTCGAGCCACCAAGCAGCAGCAGAAGCCCCGGACCCGAGCGTGGCGAGCGCTTCTCCTCCGCCCGCGACACAAATATTCAACATGTGGACATAGCCTCACTGATCTTAACACATGAGATAACTACAGTAGCTGTATATTTTGTCAGGCCACGTTCACACTGAGTATTTGGTGAGGTTTATTTACTTCCTTAGTTGACTTGACCCTTCAATCATTGAGAGACAGAGAGAGAAGCTTTCCCTCTTAGGTACAGTATATATACAGAAAAATCTTTTTGCACATTTTTTTCTGCATTATTTTAATATGATTTTCACATGCTGGAGTCACCGCCAGCTCATGGAAATCTTGCGCATGCGCACAGCTTATTTCCCAGCTTTATTAGGTGCACTGAGCATGAATGGGAGTTCAGAATACATACAGTATATGTGAGTCATCATCAAAAACTCTCTTAGGCCTCTCAATCTCACCCACAGGCACTGCTTTTGCACCGGTTAAGCCACACATGACAACACTCCTCATGCCCAGGCCAGGAGCAAGACATACCCTTCACCTGAGGGCGCAACTGACCTTCGGTCTCGCAGAGGGATTCTTTGGGTATTGTAACTTCCAGGAAACGGACGCCTCCCCGACTGACCGACTAGACCCATTTCTGGGACACAGTTCCACAGTCCTCTATGTGCAGGACCCCACGTGTAGGTGATCCAGGGTTTTTAGTTAAAAGAAAAAGGTCTTGGTACCGTGTTAGCCAGTTGAGAAATAATTGATTGCTCTATGTGAGAGAAACAAAATTAAAATTTTGTAGTTGTGATACCTTTTAATGGCTAACTAAAATAAAATAAAATGATGTTACAAAGCAAGCTATCGAGACGTCTCAGGTCCCTTCATCAGGCATGGTATGACCAAATATCTGAAGAAAAACAAATATATACATAAACAGAGCAGTCTGGACCGAGTCTGAGTAAGAGCTTCAAAAATTCCATGAAAAATACGATGCATTTCATCCTACCATAAACTTGACATTAGACCACTCAAAAACAGAAATCAACTTTTTGGATACCACCATAAAAATTCAAAATGGCTCAATCCAGACATTTGTGTATCGGAAGCCTATTGACTGTCCCACCACCTGAGATGGGACAGCTTCCATCCCAAACACATTAGGCTAAGTTCACACTTCCGTTGTTTTGCATCAGTCACATGCGTTGCTTGACGCATGTGACTGATGCGTTGTACAATGGATGACAACAGTGACAAAGAAAAGAATTTCTTTGTCGGACTTCGTTGTGTACGGGGGGCGGAGTTCGGAGGGCGGAGTTCGGGGGGCGGAGTTCGGGGGGCGGAGTTCGGGGGACGGAGGTGAGGATGTCAGTGCCGCGGTCTGCATGGCTGGGGACAGGTGAGTGAGTAAGTGTGTGTGTGTGTGTGTGTGTGTGTGTGTCTACATGCGTGTGTACATGCGGAGTCCGGGAGGAGGCGGAGCGCGAGGGGGCGGAGCTGAGCGGAGCCGTGGAGCTAAGGACGTCAGTGCTGCGGGGACTGCAGGGCTGGGGACAAGTGAGTGAGTATGTGTGAGTGTGTGTGAGTGTGTGTGTGTGTGTACACATGCGGAGTGCGGGAGGGGGCAGAGCCGAGTGGTGAAGTGTCGGCCTCCTTGCACACTGTATCCAGGGTAAATATCGGGTAACTAAAAGCAAAGCACTTTTTGCTTGGTTACCCAATATTTATCTTGGATACCAGCTTAGCGCGGGCTCCCTGCACCCGTAACCGCTGTAAATATCGGGTAACTAACCAAAGCGCATTGCTTGCTTACCTGATGTTTATCCTGGTTACGGGGACGGGGAGCCAGAGAGCGCATGCGCAGCGAAATCCTACGGATCGCGCTGCTCAAAAAACGTTACATGCTGCGTTGCTCCCGCCCGGCGGTCAGTTAAAAAATGACTGACTGCGACGCAGCGGATGCAACGCAGCATCATCAGTCACAATCCGTCACTAATAGAAGCCTATGGGGAAAAACAGGATTCCTGCAAAATATTTTGCAGGATACCGTAATTCCTCAAGGCTACGGATTGTGACTGATGCAAAACAACGGAAGTGTGAACTTAGCCTTAAAAAGACCATTGTCTACAGCCAGGCCCTCAGATATAATTGCATCTGTTCCAGGCCAGCAGACAGGGATGAACACTTAACCCATCTTAAAAAGACATTTTTAAACCAAGGATACCACCCCACCTCCATTGATGATTAGATCATTAGAGCCACAAGGACCCCTAGAAGTGAACTGCTTCAATACAAACAAAAAGAGGAAAACAGTCGAGTACTTCTGGTGGTGACCTACAACCCACAGCTTGAGGTACTGAGAAGAACGGCCAAGAAACTTCACCACATTCTACACAAGGATGACCGGTTAAAAACAATATTCAAAGATCCTCCATTGTTATGCTATAGACAACCTCCTAATTTAAGGAGCATCATGATCTGAAGCTCAATGCCCTCAGACACACCAAGAGGAACTTATCCTTGCAACATAAAGGCTATGTGCGCACTTTGCGGGGAGGTAGTTGCAGTTCTAAACGCATCCTCTGGCAGAAATGGTCTTTGTCAAATTTGTTTTTTTCCACAAAAACGCTATAAATACGCGTGCGTTTTTACCGCGTTTTGGCCGCGTTTTTACCGCAATTGACATGCTTTTTCATTGCTTAAAGTCAGATGCATTTTGAAGACAAATACACTGCTAAATAAAGTTTAAACATTCAAACACTATGAAAAAAAGGGAAAAAAATGATAACAAATATGATTAAAATCATACACAGAATAGCTTATTTTATGATAATTTTTAATAATAATTTTTAATGATAACTGTGTGCTAATATTTATGCATAAAATAACGTTAAATTATTGATTTTCATAAATTTAATTGTCGGACTATGTGTGTGTGTAAAGGGACATATCATGCCCTTAACCCCTTCACGACCTTGGACGGATCTATCCGTCCAGGATCGTGTACCGTTAAGCCCCGCCCCCTGCCGCGGGCAGGCGGTGTGGATCGGCACACATATCAGCTGTTTTCAACAGCTGACATGTGTGCCTCTTAGCCGCGAGTGGAATCGCTTCCACCCGCGGCCATTAACCCCTTAAATCTTGCTGCCAAAGTCTGGCAGCAAGATTTAAATGCGCGCGGCCATGTTTGTTACTTACCGCCGCCCCCACCGGAAGTCACGTGTGTTATCACGTGACTATCGGTTGCCATCGTAGCACAGGGTCATGTGATGACGCCTGCTGCTATGATGTTTCACTTTCGTTTTCCCTCGGCCTAGAGCAGAGGGAAAACCAAAGTGACTGAATCTGCTGTTTACAGCTGTATTGCTGTGATCAGCAGATAGCGATCAGCGATCGGATTGCTGATCACTATAGCCCCCTAGGGGAACTAGTAAAATAAAAAAAAAAAAGTAAAAAAAAAAGTTTTAGAAAATAAAAAAAAAACAAAAAAACTAAAAGTTCAAATCACCCCCCTTTCCCCCCATTGAAAATTAAAGGGTTAAAAAATAAATAAATATACACATATTTGGTATCGCCGCGTTCAGAAATGCCCGATCTATCAAAATATAAAATCAATTAATCTGATTGGTAAACGGCGTAGTGGCAAAAAAAATTCCAAACGCCAAAATTACGTTTTTTGGTCGCCGCAAGTTTTATGCAAAATGCAATAACAGGCGATCAAAACGTAGCATCTGCGCAAAAATGGTACCATTATAAACATCAGCTCGAGACGCAAAAAATAAGCCATCACTGAGCCATAGATCCCAAAAAATAAGAACGCTACGTGTTTCGGAAAATGGCGCAAAACATGCGCCACTTTTATTGGACAAACTTGTGAATTTTTTTAACCCCTTAGATACAAGTAAACCTATACATGTTTGGTGTCAAACTCGCACCGACCTGAGGCATCACATAAATACATCAGTTTTATCATAAAGTGAACACTGTGAATAAAATATCCCAAAAACTATTGTACGATCCCACTTTTTTTGCAATTTTTCCGCACTTGGAATTTTTTTGCCGTTTTCCAGTACACTATATGGTAAAACTTATGATTTCATTTAAAAGTACAACTCGTCCCGCAAAAAACAAGCCCTCATATGGCAAGATTGACGGAATAATAAAAAGGTTACGGCTCTCGGAAGAAAAGGAGCAAAAAACAAAAACGCAAAAACGGAAAGAGCCCGGGGGCTGAAGGGGTTAATATAATGTCAAAAACGCATGCATTTAATTTGTCCAAAAAGCATGTTTTCTGCATCAAAAAAGCATGTTAAAAGCTAGGATTTTGATTGTGTGTGCGTTTAGAAACTTCTCATTGACTCTAATGTTAGCAAAACGCTGCCAAAATGGCAAACCAGGTCTCCCACACCTTGAGAGGGGACCCTTGGACAGACCCAAGAGGGGGCTTGCCTCCACATGTCCTCAAGGGGTGTCGTGGAGGGCCTGGGAGCTAAGGTTGCAGAGGCTGTCAGGAAAGAGGAGGAGTGAGCCAGTCTGATAGCAGTGAGCGTGGTTGCTAGGAGACGTAGGCGCGCACACACTCTATTCAGACTCTGCACGTGTGGTAGCTGTTAGCGAGGGAGATCGGTTACCAGCAAGTCAGTCTGAAAGACGCTGAAGGAGTCAGTTGGTCGAGTACGGGGACTCCTGGTGACTAGGCACGCATGGGGAACAGGCCCCTAGAGCAGACGTCCATTTATTGATCTACTAAACCTGCCGGTGAGGGGACTAGAGGTTCCTCACCAACCATTTAGAGTCCGAGCCTCTGCAGCAACGAGGGGGCCCATAAGAGGGATCGAGCCTGGAGCCATCTCATTTGGTCCCCGCTACCGGCAAATGGGCCAAAAAGGTGAGAAAAGGCAGTAGCGACTTCCCTGGATGAATCCCACGGTACTTCAAATGAGGGGTTATCCGAAACAAGAAGTGCTACGAAGGCGAGTTAATGGTTATGTGGTGCCCCTGACCTAGTCAGGTACCACTGAGTACTGCACCCATGCTGGGTGAGTACAAACAGGTAAGGCCAAAGGCTGAATAGGGTGTGGACACACAGACACATAGTGGCTAGTTCTCACACTCATCTTAGAGGGGACCCCTGGGCAGACCGCAGAAGGAGGACGTGCACGGTGTCACTAGTCAGACCCTGCACGTGTAGTGGCTATCGGTGGGGGAGTTCGGTTGCCACACAGTCAGACGTCACCGTAGGAAGAAGCGAGGTGACTGAGTAAGGGGACTCCTGGTAGACCAGGCCCGCACGGGGTAAGAGGTCCCTGGAGCAGCAAGCCAATTATTCGGTCTGCTAAACCTGCCGGTGAGGGTGCTGGATGTGCCTCACCAACCAATACAGAGTCCGCAGCATCAGCAGCAACGAGGGGGCCCATAAGTGAGATAGGGCAAGAAGCCATCTTTACTTGGTCCACGCTGCCAGGACACGGGCCAGAAAGGGGAGAAAAGGCAGTTGCGACTTCCCTGAGTGATTCCCGCAGTACTTCAAATCAGGGGTCATCTCAAACAAGAAGGGCTAGGAAGGCGAGTTGACAGTCACCCCTGGACTAGCCTGAAGGATACCTGGTTCCCCTGCAGTTTGTCTCAGCATCGCCCGGGTTGCCTCACAGTGAACAACTGAACGTGAGTAAAAACCCTGAAAGACATTTCTGGACTGTGTGTGAGTTCTGCTGCGACCTGTGGTACTACGCACATACACCCGAGCCCATGGGGCCGGCCTTACTCTCGGGAGGCCATAACACCAAACTTTAGACACCATCAGCCCCAGACACTCGTTAAACAGCAGTGGCGGTCCCCCATCACCCTGACCGCAAAACTGAGAGTGGCGTCACGATTCCTATTGAAGTTAACCTGACATACCTGTTGCCAGAAGATTTCCAGCACGTGAAGACCCTGCGGCGTCCCTGGAGGTGGACAGAAGTCCCTGAGGTCCCGGAGGCGATCGCTGCAGGTGAGGGGCTTCACAGTTATCCTTAGACCGGCCTAAAGGATACCTGGTTTCATCTCAGTATCACCCGGGTACCTCACAAAAACATCTAAAAGTGAGTAAAGAACAGTTGCAAGACATTTTGGACTGAGACTGAGTTATTCTGGGACCTGTTATCCTACACACCCGAGCCCCTGGGGCCAGCCTCACTCACGGAAGGCCACACCATCCGACTGCAGACTCCATCAGCCCCAGACGCTCGTTAAAAGTGCAGTGGAGGTCACCCATAATCCTGACTGCAAACCGTGAGTGGCGTCACGACTCATTCATACAAAACTGACATACCTGTGGCCAGAAATACCAAAGTGGAGACCCTGTGGCGTCCCTGAAGGTAGAGTGATGTCCATGGGGCGACCGCTGCAGGTGGGCCCCACACATGCATTTACGCAGCGTCTAGCACTGCAGCGTAAATGCATGCATCCTGCGTTCCCAGCACAATCTATGAAGATTGTGCATAATCCATCCGCACGTTGTGTTTGAGAGCGCAGCGATTTGAATGCTGAAATTTTGATCCAAATCGCTGTGTTCAAAAAAGCAACATGTCACTTCTTTCATGCGCCTTGGATGCAGCCCCCGCTCTGTCTATGGGAGAGGCAGCATCCCGAGCGCATGAAATCGGCATTTTTTCTGCAGAAAAACTGCATCCATTATGTAGTTTTTCTGCAGCGATTTGAATCGCACATGTGCAGTGACACGACGTAACGTGCGCACGTGCCCAGAAGATCCGTAATTATGTCTGTATTTGCTGGGGCTTCTTCTGTATAATCATTTTACTGGGGACTCTCCTGCTCCTTTCCGCTAACAGTGCCCTATCCTCCTCCTCTTTTAACCCTATACTACCAACCCAGGTACCAGGACTGCGATCCTTGATCCAGCCTGCCACCTGGTGGCAACTTACACCATGCACATTGACTAAACCTTAAAGGGAACGTGTCACCACTTTTTTGTCCTATAAGCTGTGGCCACCACCACCACACTCTTATATACAGCAGTCTAACATGCTGCATATAGGAGCCCAGGCCAGGGGTATAACATAAAAAACACTTTATAATACTTACCTAACGGTCGCGCGGTAGGCCTAATGGGCACCTCCCCTTTCGGCCATCTTCATCCTCTTTCTGAAGCCTGTGTGCATGATGCGGCTACGTCATACACACCTGCCGCTCCTGCGCAGGCGCGCTACAATACTTTGATCTGCCCTGCTCAGGACCTGAATGCCGGCGACTGTGTATGACGTCAGACCTGTCATGCACCGTGGCTAGAGAAGGAGATCAAAGATGACCAAAAGATGCGGCGCCGGGAACCGGACAACAGAGACGCCCATTAGGTCCACCGTGCGACCGTTAGGTAAGTATAATAAAGTGTTTTTTATGTTATACTCCCGGCCTGGGCTCTTATATACAGCATGTTAGAATGCTGAATATAAGAGCCCGGTGGTGGCGGCGGCAGCTTATAGGCCAAAAAAGTGGTGACAGGTTCCCTTTAAACAACAGTGTGCCAGCTACTACTGTAAAGTTGGGCCGACCTTTGACCCCCTTACAGATGGAAGGCCGACTAGTCTGTGGAAGTAACGCCCCTGTGACTAGTCATAGCCCTAATTAGAGTAGGGACAGTGAGGTTTCTAGGTATCTTTTGTAAACATTTATATTAGTGATTAGCGTTATACAGGGCTGGTTAGGGAGGGAGTTTGGGCACACAGGTATCAATGCTGTTGGGTTGGAGGCAGAGGGGATCTGACAGGTTCTCTTTGAACCATCTTCATACAGAATTTGTCTTTGTGATTACTTCTTAAATGTAAAAATATCCACCTTTCTAAATAGTCTTCATTAAAATGTTTTTCTGTTGCAGACTGTATCCAAGTCTTTTCTCTAGCTGAAAGAGAAAAAACACCCAAAAGCACATGAAGTAAATAGGAACGGAATAAGGAATGGTGCTGGAAATCAAATTACCGATAATTATCATCTTCTCCCTACACCCTGAAAATACTACAGAGTAGAATATGTCTGCTGATACGAATAATGTCAAAGAACCCAAGAGAGAAATTGAACAACTTCTTATAGAATCCATTGGACGGGCATTGAAGTTGAGATTCTCTTTGATTTTAAAATGTTATTTTCCAAGAGGAAACAACACAGAAGAGTCTATTTATATCCCCCCTCCAAAAAAAACAACCCACAAAGAACCTCCAAAACTGTCTGTCTTCATTTTTCCTTGTTAACTTTCCAACCTTGCTTTGAAATAATGAGCAGAACTTGAGAAGCCACCAAGAAATCTAGTTTTGCGTTCCTACTTATCATGAAGTAGTCTGTGGAATAACCTAGGTCTACAAAAAATATATTTTTTGACTTGCCAAACTCTTTTGAATGGATTTCAGGTATTTTGTTGGTGCTAAATTAAAAAATCCCATTACTTTTGCTAAATCGGTTCTAGTTTTATGAGATAATGGACATCCATTAAAATAATACATTCCCCCAATGCGACTTGTGTCTTAGGCTACTTTCACACATCCGGTTTGAGCCCTGCGGCTCAATCCGGCTGTGAAAACTATGCAACGGATGCGGCGAAAACACCGCATCCGTTGCATAAGTTTTTACATGCGGCCCGCCCGGTTTTTTCCGGTTGCGGCATGCTACTGAGCATGCGCAGTGGAAAAAACCGTATACGCCGACCGGATGCGGTTTTTTCCGCATCGCGCCGCATCCGGCCTCCATAGGTATGCATTGAAAAATGCGCCGCAGCGGCCGGATGCGGCGCGATGCGGTGTTTTTTGCCGGAGCAAAAAACGTTGCAGGGGACGTTCGATCCGGCCGCCGCATCGGCTAAATCTGCCGCATGCGGCCAAAACCGGACCGAACGCAAGCCCCTGCGGCACAATACGGCACTAATGTAAGTCTATGCAAAAAAAACCGCCACCGGCGTTACAAAAGCCGGTGGCGGTTTTTCTGCAAAACGCCGTATTGTGCCGCAGACCAAAAATCCGGATGTGTGAAAGCACCCTTATAGATGCAATAGCTTTTGTCCTGTCTTTTGACGCTTTAACAATGTCCCTTATTATTTTATATTTCAATCTGTAGGCCTACAACGCTATAAAAGCGACTTTTTGAAGCCAGAATTCTACTGTGAATTTGCTGAGGAAAGAATTTGGCAGTAAAAGTTCAACAACACAGTCCTGGTTTATACCCAAAAAGTTCTGTCTTACCAGATATACAAATACATGTAAAAATTATGACTTCATCATGAAGAGCCTTCATCAACAATCCCAATGTGTTCTGTTACATCTGTCGAGAGAACAGGTTGAAAACAAAGAAGAAAAATCCCAGACTTGGTACATCGAGTATACCTGGCTTATTTTGGAGTACAGCTTGGAGACCAGGAGAAGTCTTGGGCTCCACATGTGGTTTGCAAAGAGTGTGGAACACATGCGAAAATGGACAAATGGTGAAAGAGAAAAAAGGATAAACGTTTGTGTGCCACTGGTATGGACAGGACCGAAAAACCACCATGATGATTAATCTTTAGAACACAAAAATACTTTAATCGTTACAAGACAACTTGTTAGGGTTATCCTGATTTAGAATCAGCAAGATGGCCTATTCCACATGGAAATGATGTCCCCATACTAGTGTTTACCAGACGACCCAACCATCCACTGTAAGACACTGGAGATAGGCAGGGATGGAGTGTATGGCAGGTAGGACCAGTGGAAGAGAATTTGATGGAAGCTCTTCGAAGCCTCAACCATTTGGCCAAAAAGAACTGACTGACCTGATTAGAGACTTAAATCTGTCCAAGCAAGCATCTAAGCATCCAGACTTAAAGGGTGGCTCACCCATATTTTTTATTGTCTAGTTCGATATTATATTGAGAAACAAGGTTTCTCTCAAATACCTTGTGTTGGCAATAGTGCCTGTGAGAGGTGCTTATGCAGACAGCTGTTCCCCGCTCCAGGGACGTCACGTCAAGTGCTGCACACGTCACATCCCTGCGGCGAGCTGCAGTCTTCCTGACTCACTGAGCTGTGGGCGGTGTTTCACTGCTGTCACAGCACAGCGCGTCTCCTGCTTGCAGTGTTCTGCTGTGAGGGAGTAGGGAGCAGATGGGCTGTGACAAGCTATGCCAAGGCTATGCCCACCCATCAAGTTCTTCAAAGCAGGCGGCGTCACTTCGAGGTTACTCCAATCCTACTCTGTCACATTTCTGGCGAGGTGCACACCACTGATCAGACGCGGAAGATTCATTAAGTGGCGTGCGCCTCCTAATGAATTCGGCACATCTTAATTCCTGCACATTCTTCATTAGAACTGGTGTCGAAATGCCAGTTTTAATGAATCACAGGGGCTTATGTCTCGTAACACGTATCTGATGTCCATCTCAGTTTTTTGCCAAACATTTTGCGTACAGCACTTTCACATTATGACACAAACACCCTGCAAATATGCGTTTTCACAACAGTTTCAGCCATCTCCACGGGGGCGATGCGAAACGCGCCTAAATTCATCAAATGTTGTGGCGTACCTCGTACCTGAAACATTAGGGACTAGATCCAACATTTTTTGAAGAGCAGCACGCCAGTGATAAGATGTGCCCAATTTATAGGTGCTCTGTGCATCATGGTGGAGCCAAACATTTAAGTGCACCTTCCCACCCGCTTGTTCCCTCCCCCCCCCTTCATTGATTGATGGCTCTGGCTTCATAGAGCCATAGTAGGTCGCAGAAGAGGGGAAAACAAGCAGGTGGGAAGGTGCACTTAAATGTTTGGCCGCACCATGATCCTCAGAGTACCTGTATTTTGGTTGAACAGCCATTCTCTGCTGACGGAGTCCCTTTTACTCCCGCACACCCATCATTAAGACTGGCTTCCCCATCAGTCTTAGGCCCCTTTCACACATCAGTGATTCTGGTACGTTTGTGCTTTTTTTTTTTTTTTTTTTTTTTTATACGTACCAGAATCCCCGACATACGCAGACCCATTATAATCAATGGCTCTGCTCACACATCAGTGATTTTTCACTGAACGTGTCTCCGTGCAGCGTGCACCCTTGGCCGTGATTCTGCACGGAGACATGTCAGTTTTTGTCTGGCATCACTGATGACCCACAGACCACACTATGGTGTGATCCGTGTGTGATCAGTGAAACACGTACAAGAAAATCACAGACATAGTAAATATTAAAAATGTTTAACTTACCTTGCCTGCGATTCGCTCTGGAGCCTCTGCTTTCGACAGATCCTGCCTGGCTCATGAATATTCATGAAAGCAGGAACTGCCAACCCGGAAGTAGGTGCTGAGAGCGGTGGGCGGACGCTGCAGACTTCAGCACCATGGACAGCAGGAGCGAAGGCAGGTGAGTAATGTCCATATGCAATCACGGATTGCACATGGACAACCCACGTGTGCCGTGAATCACGGAACACGAGGGACATGTGCGTGTTTTACACGTCAGTGAAGAACGTCAGTGTTTTTCACTGACGTGTGAAACGGGCCTTAATGAAAGAACATCATAGTACCCAGCTGGCTCTTCAAAGTTATTACAGTGGAACCCTGGTTTACGAGAACAATCCGTTCTGGGAGTGTGCTTGTTAACCAAGTTACTCGTCTAGCAAAGCAAGATTTCCCATAGGAAATCATTGGAACACAGACTATTCGTTCCACTTGTGCAATGTCCCATCCTGGTCCCCTATTGTGCCATTCCACACACGCACACACACACATATGCTCACCTTACCTTCCATCGCTGGCCTCCTGATTCTTGTAGTTCACCGCTACAGGATGTGTATTGGGTAACCATCGCGACCGATGCCAGACCTTCCACTGCCAGAGCACTGACGTCAATTACGCTGCCTTTGAGAAGCGGCTGACAGCGGAAGTTCCTCTATCGTCACGATGGTTACACGATACACATCCTGTACCGGCGAACTGCAAGAACCATGAGGCCGGCGATGGAACAGAAGGTAAGGTGAGCATAATGTGTGTGTTTGCGTGTTTCTGCGGACTGCAAGAGCTGGTCAGAGCGTGGTTAAAGTATGGACCGGAAGTGTGTGCGGTGAGTATTTGCTCGTGCAGCAAAGTTTGCTCGTAAACTCAGTTACAAATTTACAGCAAGCTTTGCTCGCATAGCGAAATGCTTGCAAACCGAGGTTCCACTGTATTCTGAAACACTGTAGCGTTACAGAGTAAAATATTATCTGCTGCAATAACACAGCAAGAGCCGGATTCATGCTGCTCCCTCCCAGCACTTGATCATGATTGTTGAGACAAGATGAGGAAGGCCCGACAGTCTCCCATACTGTGTACACCACAATCATTCAGGGCGGTGTATGCAGCGATCAGGAAGGCAGAGTTGATAATAAACCACCTCTGCCTTCTATAAGGGGATTTTAACCATTATCTGACATCCAGCTTACCACTACAGCACACTTTTGTGCAGCTGATGACTCTGCAATCATGTTGTAAAATATCCTTGCAGAGCCATATTAAGACTGGACAAGTGTTTAATGCTGTTGGGTGGTCTGAATGTAATTAAAGCACTACTTCAGGGCCCCCTTCACACGTCAGTTATTCCGGTACGTTTGACGTCTGTTTTCAAACGTACCGGAGTTACAGACATACACAGACCCATTAAAAATCAATGGGTCTGCGCATACATCAATGTTTTCACAAGGACCGGGTGTCCATATGGAGCACATGCGTGTATGTGTGTTCTGCACAGAGACAAGAACGTTTTTCTCCAGCAGCACTAATGTCACACAGAACACACATTGGGGTGATACGTGCGACACGTACCGGAGAAAACACGAGTCTTTGAAATAAAATGATTTTGTATACTCATGTGTCTCAAGCGCTGCTGTCGCTTGCTTCAGGGCCCGCTCATTATGCTCCTGCATATTCACTGCACCGTGGACCCGGAAGCAGCAGGGCCTGAGACAGCAGGGCCTGAGACAGCAGCGCCTGAGACAGCAGCGCCTGAGACAGCAGCGCCTGAGACAGCAGCGCCTGAGACAGCAGCGCCTGAGACAGCAGCGCCTGAGACAGCAGCGCCTGAGACAGCAGCGCCTGAGACAGCAGCGCCTGAGACAGCAGCGCCTGAGACAGCAGCGCCTGAGACAGCAGCGCCTGAGACAGCAGCGCCTGAGACAACAGGGCCTGAGACAACAGGGCCTGAGACAACAGGGCCTGAGACAACAGGGCCTGAGACAACAGGACCACGGTCAGCAGTGCTGGGGACAGGTGACTAAAAATAGTTCATGATTTCCATGTCCTATCACAGATACCACACGTGTTCCAAAATCACAGCACATGGAGGGCCATAGGTACCTTCAACACGTCCCTGAATTTTGTTACTTACCGTAAATTCCTTTTCTTCTAGCTCTTATTGGGAGACCCAGACGATTGGGGTATAGCTACTGCCCTCTGGAGGCCACACAAAGCACTACACTAAAAGTGCAAGGCCCCTCCCTCTCTGGCTATACCCCCCCGTGGTATCACGGGTACTCCAGTTTTAGTGCCAAAGCAAGAAGGAGGAAGCCAACAACTGGTTTAAACAAATTAACTCCGAATAACATCGGAGAACTGAAAAACCGTTCAACATGAACAACATGTGTACCCGCAAACAGCAAAAAACAATCCCGAAGGACAACAGGGCGGGTGCTGGGTCTCCCAATAAGAGCTAGAAGAAAAGGAATTTACGGTAAGTAACAAAATTCCCTTCTTCTTCAGCGCTCTATTGGGAGACCCAGACGATTGGGACGTCCAAAAGCTGTCCCTGGGTGGGTAAAGAAATACCTCATGTTAGAGCTGCAAAACAGCCCCCCCCTACGGGGATGTCACTGCCGCCTGCAGGACTCTTCTACCTAAGCTGGCATCCGCCGAAGCATAGGTATGCACCTGATAATGCTTGGTGAACGTGTGCAGACTCGACCAGGTAGCCGCCTGACACACCTGTTGAGCCGAAGCCTGGTGCCGTAATGCCCAGGACGCACCTACGGCTCTGGTTGAGTGGGCTTTTAGCCCTGAAGGAACCGGAAGCCCAGCAGAACGGTAGGCCTCTATAATTGGTTCTTTGATCCATCGAGCCAAGGTGGCTTTAGAAGCCTGCAACCCCTTGCGCGGACCGGCGACAAGGACAAAAAGTGCATCGGAACGGCGCATGGGCGCCGTGCGGGAAATGTAGATCCTGAGTGCTCTCACCAGATCTAGCAAACGCAAGTCCCTTTCATACCGGTGAACCGGATGAGGATAAAAGGAAGGCAATGATATATCCTGATTAAGATGAAACGAGGATACGACCTTAGGGAGAAACTCCGGAATGGGGCGCAGCACAACCTTGTCCTGGTGGAACACCAAGAAGGGAGCCTTGGATGACAGAGCAGCCAGCTCAGACACTCGCCGAAGCGATGTGATCGCAACAAGAAACGCCACTTTCTGTGACAGGCGAGAAAAAGAAACTTCTTTGAGAGGCTCGAAGGGCGGCTTCTGGAGAGCCACTAGTACCCTGTTCAGATCCCATGGATCCAACGGCCGCTTGTACGGGGGCACAATATGACAGACCCCCTGCAGGAACGTGCGCACCTTAGGAAGACGTGCTAGACGCTTCTGAAAAAACACGGATAGTGCCGAGACTTGCCCTTTAAGGGAGCCGAGCGACAAGCCCTTTTCCAACCCTGATTGCAGGAAAGATAGAAAAGTGGGCAATGCAAATGGCCAGGGAGACACTCCCTGAGCAGAGCACCAGGTTAAGAAAATCTTCCACGTTCTGTGGTAGATCTTAGCAGAAGTTGACTTCCTAGCTTGTCTCATTGTGGCTACCACTCCCTGGGATAATCCTGTTGACGATAGGATCCAGGACTCAATGGCCACACAGTCAGGTTCAGGGCCGCAGAATTCTGATGGAAAAACGGCCCTTGAGACAGCAGGTCTGGACGGTCTGGAAGCGACCACGGTCGGCCGACCGTGAGATGCCACAGATCCGGATACCACGATCTCCTCGGCCAGTCTGGGGCGACGAGTATGATGCGGCTGCAATCGGATCTGATCTTGCGTAGTACTCTGGGCAAGAGTGCCAGAGGCGGGAATACATATGGGAGGCGGAAGTGCGACCAATCTTGCACCAAGGCGTCTGCCGCCAGCGCTCTTTGATCTCGCGACCGCGCCATGAATGCCGGGACCTTGTTGTTGTGCCGAGACGCCATTAGGTCGACGTCCGGCACTCCCCATCGGCGACAGATTTCCTGAAACACGTCCGGGTGAAGGGACCATTCCCCTGCGTCCATGCCCTGGCGACTGAGGAAGTCTGCTTCCCAGTTTTCTACGCCCGGGATGTGAACCGCGGATATGGTGGATGCTGTGTCCTCCACCCAATTCAGAATGCGCCGGACTTCCTGAAAGGCTTGCCGGCTGCGCGTCCCTCCTTGGTGGTTGATGTATGCCACCGCTGTGGAGTTGTCCGATTGGATTCGGATCTGCTTTCCTTCCAGCCACTGTTGGAAGGCCAGTAGGGCAAGATACACTGCCCTGATTTCCAGAACATTGATCTGAAGGGTGGACTCCTGCTGAGTCCACGTCCCCTGAGCCCTGTGGTGTAGAAACACTGCTCCCCACCCCGACAGACTCGCATCTGTCGTGACTACTGCCCAGGATGGGGGCAGGAAGGATCTTCCCTGAGACAATGAGGTGGGAAGGAGCCACCATTGCAGAGAGTCCTTGGCCGTCTGGGAAAGAGAGACTTTCCTGTCTAGGGAAGTCGTCTTCCCGTCCCATTGGCGGAGAATGTCCCATTGAAGTGGACGCAGATGAAACTGCGCAAAGGGAACTGCTTCCATGGCTGCCACCATCTTCCCTAGGAAGTGCATGAGGCGCCGTAAGGGGTGCGACTGGCCCTGAAGGAGCGATTGCACCCCTGTCTGTAGGGACCGCTGCTTGTTTAGCGGAAGCTTCACTCTCGCTGCTCGAGTATGAAACTCCATGCCAAGATACGTTAGTGACTGTGTCGGTGACAGATTTGACTTTGGAAAGTTGATGATCCATCCAAAAGTCTGGAGAGTCTCCAGCGTAGCCTGTAGACTGAGTTGGCATGCCTCTTGAGAGGGTGCCTTGACAAGTAGATCGTCTAGGTAAGGGATCACCGAGTGTCCCTGAGAGTGCAAGACTGCTACCACCGCCGCCATGACCTTGGTGAAGACCCGTGGGGCTGTCGCCAGACCAAATGGCAGAGCTACGAACTGAAAATGGTCGTCTCCTATCACAAAACGTAGAAAACGTTGATGTTCTGTAGCAATTGGCACGTGGAGATAAGCATCCTTGATGTCTATTGAGGCAAGGAAGTCTCCTTGAGACATTGAGGCAATGACAGAACGGAGGGTTTCCATCCGGAACCGTCTGGCGTGTACATGTTTGTTGAGCAGTTTTAGGTCCAGAACAGGACGGAATGAGCCGTCCTTTTTTGGCACCACAAAGAGATTGGAGTAAAACCCTCTCCCTTGTTCCTGAAACGGTACAGGAACCACTACTCCCTCCGCTCTTAGGGAGTCCACCGCCTGCCGCAGGACATCTACACGGTCTGGGTGTGGGGAGGTTCTGAAGAACCGAGCTGGAGGACGAGAACTGAACTCGATTCTGTACCCGCGCGACAAAATGTCCGTCACCCACCGGTCTTTGACCTGTGACATCCAAGTGTCGTAAAAGCGGGAGAGCCTGCCCCCGACCGGAGATGCGGAGGGAGGGGACTGGAAGTCATGAGGTAGCCGCTTTGGAAGCGGTTCCTCCATTTGCTTTCTTGGGGCGTGAATGAGCCCTCCAGGAATCTGAGTTTCTTTGCGTCCTCTGAGTCCCTTTGGACGAGGAGAATTGTGTTTTGCCCGAACCTCGAAAGGACTGAAACTTCTGCTGCCACTTTCTCTGCTGAGGTTTGCTTGATCTGGGCTGGGGTAAAGAGGAGTCTTTACCCTTGGACTGTTTAATGATGTCAGCCAATGGCTCGCCAAACAGTCTTTCTCTAGACAAAGGCAAGCTGGTTAAACATTTTTTGGAACCAGCATCTGCTTTCCAGTCCTTTAACCACAGTGCCCTGCGCAAAACTACCGAATTGGCAGACGCCATTGAGGTGCGGCTGGTAGATTCTAGGACCGCATTGATAGCGTAAGACGCAAACGCGGACATCTGCGAGGTAAGGGACGCCACTTGCGGCACCGCTGGATGTAAGATAGCATCCACTTTCGCTAAACCAGCTGAAATAGCTTGTAGCGCCCATACGGCTGCGAATGCTGGAGCAAACGACGCGCCGATAGCTTCATAGACAGATTTTAACCAAAGGTCCATCTGTCTGTCATTGGCATCTTTAAGTGAAGCGCCATCTTCCACTGCAACTATGGATCTAGCTGCAAGTTTGGAAATCGGGGGATCCACCTTTGGACACTGGGTCCAGCGCTTGACCACCTCAGGGGGGAAAGGATAACGTGTATCCTTAGAACGTTTAGAGAAACGCTTTTCTGGATGAGCATCGTGTTTCTGGATTGATTCTCTGAAGTCAGAGTGATCCAACAGAGCACTTAATTTACGCTTGGGATAGAGGAAACGAAATTTCTCCTGCTCTGCCGCTGCCTCTTCTGCTGAAGGGGCTGGGGGAGAAATATCTAACAGCCTATTGATGGCTGAGATAAGATCGTTTACCATGGCGTCCCCATCCGGGGTATCCAGGTTGAGAGGGGTTCCAGGATTAGACTCCTGATCACTCTCTTCAGACACATCACAGGGAGACTGATTGCGCTGAGACCCTGAGCAGTGTGATGACGTTGAGGGTCTTTCCCAGCGAGCCCGCTTGGGGTGGCTGGGGCAATCATCTGAGTCATCATACTCATCCTGAGAGGCCGGGGACCCCCTTGCAGTCTGGATTAAATCCAACTGCGGAGGGTTAGAGGACATAGACCTCGCCGTGTCCATAGACTGAGCCCCAGGCATGGATTGCAAAGTTTCCAGGATTTTTGCCATAGTCACCGACATATTAACCGCAAAAACTGCAAAGTCTGACCCTGACACCGGGGCAGGACTTACAGGCGTCTCAGCCTGGGTCACTATCTCTCCTGACTCCGGCTGGCGAAGCAGCACCGGATCTGAGCATTGCACACAATGGGGGTCTTTGGAACCTGCTGGTAGAGCAGTCCCACAAGCAGCACACACAGTGCACACAGCCCTAGCCTTGGCAGCTTTGCGTCTTGTGGATGACATGCTGCTGCTTCCTCAGAGCGATCTGGGGTATTCAGCCAGGAAGCGACCTCACAGTGCAAGAAATCAATAAATCTCTATGTCCAGTGACACAATACACTAACATACACTGAGGCACTAGAGGGGCCAGCTGAAAAGCCGCTTACCGCCCGCTAAAGAGCGGGTGTGTGGTCTTCCAAAGCCCCTCAGTCTAGGTCTCCCAGAGCCTTGCGTCCTTCTTCCAGCCAGCCATGCATGTAATGGCTGCCGGCGTCCTGAGGGAAGAAGGGGGGCGGGCCCTGGGCGTTCCTGACCAAGAGCGGGAAGCCTGCTCCCTCTGTGCCTAGTGAGAGGGCTGGAGCATGTAAATCAGGCTCCAGCCCTCCTCGCTGCCGTGAAACAGCGTCTCTCCCCTACCCTGATTGACAGGGTGGGGGCGGGAACGATCGGAGCTGCCGGCGTCCTAGGCCCAAAAGCCGGGGACTAGAGTTATAAACGCCGCCGCCGTAAAAGCGCGGTCGGCGTATCCCCGGCGCACCACAAGTCACAGCAGCGCCGCCCGGTCCAGTGAGGGTCGGCGCTGCGTTCCCAGAACACAAAGTCCCCCAGATGACTGTAGGAACACCAGCTCAGTGTACGGTCCCCGGCGCACTACAACACCCAGCCAGCCCGGAGTGTGTCTGTGCCTGCCGGGGACACAGAGTACCTGTATGATGCAGGGCCCGGTCCCTGATGGTACTCCTGCTCCGTATCCATCAGGTTCTGATGGGTCTGTGGATGGAGCCCGGCGACAGAGCTTTGAGGCCGGCAGGATCCCACTTCCACAGAACCCCCAAGGGGATGTGGAAGGAAAAACAGCATGTCAGGCTCCAGCCCTGTACCAGCAATAGGTACCTCAACCTTACAACACCATCCAGGGGTGAGAAGGGAGCATGCTGGGAACACTATATGTGTCCTCTTTTCTTCCATCCGAAATAGTCAGCAGCTACTGCTGACTAAAATCTGTGGAGCTATGCATGGAATGTCTGACCTCCTTCGCACACAAAGCTAAAACTGGAGTACCCGTGATACCACGGGGGGGTATAGCCAGAGAGGGAGGGGCCTTGCACTTTTAGTGTAGTGCTTTGTGTGGCCTCCAGAGGGCAGTAGCTATACCCCAATCGTCTGGGTCTCCCAATAGAGCGCTGAAGAAACATCAAGTTTTCCCACGGACGTGTGAAAGAGGCCTCAGTGTGAGGATACTGATAAAAGAATTTAGCTACAACAAGCTAACCAACACGCCCTTTTGCTCCTCACACACTAAAGTTCACATTTAAATCAAAAAACATTAAATTATGAGGACACTTTGCTCAACTGCTTTTATTTAAGTAAAGCCTAATCACAAATATATAAAAAAAACAAAAAATATACATATAGAAAAAAAAAAAACAAAACGCCATTTGTTTCTATATACGACACAATCAAAACGTAACATCATATAATGCATGTAGAAGGCAGGTGTATAACAAAAACCCTGCCTATAAAGGGACGTATAAAGGGCCCAAATCTTAGAAAAGCCTTCCTTCAAATAGACAGTCTTCACAGTGCGAGTTACGCGGCACTGACCACCATAGACTTTCCATCAAGGTGCAGGTGTAAGTGCTGATCTTGTTCTGTGAAATAATGCATCAGGAAGACACCGGATCCAGGGTTAACATCTCTGGGACCGAACATGAATATACCTCTTGGTGGAAAAGGTAGCACTCTACAGGAAATCTTTTGCTGGCTCATTCCACAAAGTAGAACAATGCAGCTTTTATCATCGGGCAGAGATGATGGCTCCATAACTTGTCCCAGAAGAGACAAAGGAGTCTCAGTGAGGCCGTGGTAGGAGACATGCTGCCTGCGATACAGTACGTGGCGGTGTCTCAGGTGAGTGAGGGAAAACGTAACGGCGGTAACTAAGTACCGTAGTCCGGACAGAGTCACACACACACAAAAAAAAAAAAAAAACGATATCACCACTGCCAATGAGGTCCACTCCTGGTGAACAATGGATGAGTGGTGTGGTAGGATCCACTTATGGTTAACAATAGGATGTCAGAGCCAAGGAACCGACTCCGTGTTGAAAGGCAGGTCCATGTTATTCTCCTTATAAAAAAAAAGAAAAAAAAAGGGGGCAGTGTGAGACTAAAACTAATCATATACAGAGGACGTTACTACCGCCATAGGATAAGGCAGTTTGTTTTCTATTGGCAGTATGGTTTATTTGCTTCTGGAGTCTGAGGACATCATGCACAATAAAAGAGGCCAGATGGGCTGGAGCCTGAGGTGAGATGTTGGTGCTGTACTTTATTCAGGTTTTGGACAATACGCAGGTTCCCCAGCGCTGGAGACTTCAAATGCAGTCCATAGAGTTCTCTGGGATTGGGTTTAGTGCGCCGGAGAGGCCCTTGGTCGGGGCACAAGATGGGGGGTGCATAGAGTGACAGGCAGGGTCCACATTCTCAATGTCTTCCATCTTTGAGTCGCTTGCACTTTCCCAATTGATATGAAAGCGCGTCACGCGTGGATTTGATGCTAGGATGTTCCTCTGGAGCTGAAAGACAGATAGAGACATTTATAGAACTGCAATCGGCAGCGTCCGAGGGGGCGAAGCACAAAACAGTGCATATGTGCATGGGCCCCCGGCACACTAGATATCCGATTGGCACAGTATTGCCACAGACAGTCAGCATTCCCTTTATTACACTGTGCAAGTGCTACTGTATGTTACTATTTTCCAATATAGACAAACGCACCCCCCCCCCACCCCCCAAAAAAAAACACTTTAAAACATGGAAATACCCATAATGTATACTTCTGGCAGTAGTGGATTGAAAACTTCAGGAGCCAGCACTTTAAGCCTCATTCCGCTGTCATTTTTAATTTATTATTTTTTTTTGAAACATAAAAATCAGAAAAATGGACAGTTTATCAGTGTTTTTCATTAGAGGTTGGTCAGAGTGTCATCATTTTTTTTTCCCACCGATGGCAAAATAAATAAAATCAGTGTCGTATGATCTACCCCATAGGACCATCACCAGTATGAGTGCTGCATGTAAAAATCCATGAAAATAAAATAAAAAAAAAAAATGGTGTAGGGTCCCTTGTATTATAATACCCAGCACAGATAACGTCCACAGCTACAGGCTGCAGCCCCCAGCCATGCCCCTATCTTCGCTGTCTATCAAAATAGGAGGAACCGCAGGCAGATTTTTTATTCAAATTATTTAAATATTTTTTTAAAAAAAATTCAGCATAGGGTCACGCCCAATTTTGATACAGAGCCATGATAAAGCGCAACAGCTGGGGGCTGGTATTCTCAGCCTGGTATGGTTATTAGGCTTCCCCCTAAACAAAGAACAGCAGCTTACAGCCGCCCAAGAATTTTCGCATCCATTAGATGTGATAAGTCCGACGCTTTACCTGATTCTTACCGATTGCCCTGGTGCAGCGCAATTGGGGTAATAAGATGTTAACAGCCCACAGCTGCCATGAAGCTCTACATCAGTAATGGCAGGCATCTATGAGACACCCCCATTACTAATCTGTAGGTGAAATAAAAACACCGAAAAATTTTTATTTGGAAGAATAAAAAAAAGCAAAAAAAAAAAAAACAAAAACACACCCTCTTTCACCACTTTATTAACCCCCCAAACACCTCTGCAGGTCCAAACTAGTCCACACGAGGACCCATGACAATTCAGCTCTCCTACATTTGAACCTCACAGCGAGCGTCCATAGAACAATGACTGCCCGCTGTGAGCTCCAGAGAACGAATGAGCCACAGCGATCAGCGGAGACGTCACTTAGGTTAGTTGCAATCACAGTTGGAGTCGTCCACCTGTGACCGCACTCCCCGACCCCACACTTTAAGCCAGAGTGCTTTAGGTCACCAAAAGGTCATACAGTGGGAACCCAGGTATGACCTCCGGTGAACTGAGTGATGTCACTGTTGCCAGCCGGGTCCCTCTTGTCATGGTTTCACGGAGCCTGGAGAGATGGGACATGTTTTCGGTCCCTCTAGGCTCGGATGTAGCAGAGCCAAGGACCGTCGTGGGATGTAGTGTGGATTATACTGGAATTTCAAGGGTCTTTTTGGGGTTAATAAAGAGGGGATAGATGGTGCTATATTTTATTGCAGATAAAGGATTTTTCTCTATTTCTTTTTACCTATAGGATTATTGATGGGTGGGTCTGAGACCCCTACCCATCGCCAATTCTGGACTTGATGACAGTTGCGCACTGGTCAGTAACCCCTTCAGCTGTTGGACTTTCTCATGGCTGGGTATCACAATGGGGGGGGGACGGGACGAATAATAAATAGCGCGTTCCTCTTATTGTGATACACAGCAAAGATAGGTGCACGGCTGGGGGCTGAAGCCTGTAGCTCCATGGTTTATCAGTGCTAGGTATAAAAATATGGGGGGGGGTTCTACACCAAATATTTTATTTATTTGTGCACAGCAATATTGATGCGCACAGCGCCTGCGATTGGATGAATCATTGTCCATGCCACCTCCATCACTACCACATCAATGCAATGACTGGGCTGTAGGTTTGTTTAAAAAAAAAAAAATCAAGTGTTTTATCAGCAGGAAGTTATCACTAATTGTCAGATGCTCTATACCCCACCTCCACCACTGATTAACAGCTTTTTCTCAATGCTCAGTGTACATGACTGCCCGCTATGACTGCGGATAGAGCCTGAGTAGCGATGACATCACTGAGGTTATTTGTGGTCACAGGTGGGAACCTCCAGCTGTGACCGCAAATCCCCTGAGTGACATCATCGCGGCACAGTCACTGTCTGCAGTCACAGTGGGCAGTCAAGCTCTATGGCTGCTAGCTGTGACTGAGATGTAGCAGCACCAGGATCGTCGTGGGACCTTGCGTGGATTACGTCGAACCTGCAGGGGTATTTTGGGGGGTGTTAATAAAGTGATGAAAGAGGGTGTTTTTGTATTTTATTTCAAATAAAGGATTTTTCTCGGGGTTTGTGTATTTCTTTTTACTTATAGGATTAGTGTCTTATAGACCCCTACCTATCACTAATTTTGAGCTTGGTGACAGTGCTGTTATAAACTCATTATCTCGATTTTGCCACTGCACCAGGGCAATCAGAAAGAGCTGGATAAAGCGCTGAGCTGGGCTGCTGCTGGCTGCTATTTTTAGGCTGGGGGAGGGCAACTTAACCATAGGCCTCCCCAGTCTGAGAATAACAGCCCACAGGTGTCGGGCTTTATCATGACTGGGTATCAAAATTGGTAGGGGGGGGACCGCATATCAGTTTATTTATTTTAAAAAAATAAAATAAAAAAAGCCACATGCAGTTCCTCTTATTTTGATACACAGCCAAGATAGGCGCAGGCCATGGGCTTCATCTGTGCTGGGTATCATAATATGGGGAGACCCTACGCCAAATGTTTTATTTTTATACCACGGTACCGACCTGCATACAGAGCCTGTGATTGGTTGCAGGCAGACGCTGTCACACAAGCTGGGGGCACGTCTGAACCCAACCAATCACAGACGCCAGGCCATCCGGTGGGTGGGAAAAGCAGTGTATGTGGATGAGCGGCTCAGGAAGTGAAGTCACAAAAGCAGTTACAGCAGCACTGGAGCCTCGGTAAGTATAAAGTGCTTGCTTTATTTTTATTTTTTTTAAATTTCTTCATTGCCGAATCAAAACACTTGGAATCCCGGGACCGGGTCCGGCACCCGGGCACCTTTGAGACAGCGCGGATCGGGACTTTTACAGGCCAGGTCCGCCCATCACTAGCAGAAAGTATTAGTCACGCTGGAGCAGTACCTGGCAGAAGTTTGGCTTCAGAGGAGGATTCTCTCGCAATTCCAGGTCAGAATATTCATTGTTAACGTAGTACCCGACTCTGATGAACTCTTGTCCTCTGTAAGTGCAGGTGATGAGGACGACCGTAACCCCAACAGCGTCAGACTCTGGGATGAGACTGGAGTTTGGCGCATCAGCCTGCAATGTTACCACATGTAATGTTACATATCAGTGATATAAAAAACGAACAAGTTAAGCAGAGGATCCTTAAAATCGCACCCATCATTTTATCCAATCCCTGACAAACAGCCTAGGTCCTCGAATGCCCTTATCCTTATTTTCTGTAATTTTCCATACACAAAAGGTGAGTACTTTATCAGCATTCTTCTAGCACTATAGGTACTGGAACTCATGCTCATTGCACAGCATCATTTTTTATCACTTTATGTAAAAGAGCTCTTCCAGGCTATGGTGCGGATGCTGCCTGAAAAAAAAACTCCGGCTCCAGAGAGTATTTTAAATAAAAGGGGCATACATTTATATCAGTTTGGCTACTAGCAGATTAAAAAAATGCTTTTTTTTGCTTACAAAACAAAGTTTTCACATCACAATATTTTGAGAGCTGTAATTTTTTTAAATTTTTGCTGACCGCCATGAGGGGGGTTGTTTTTTTGCAGGTTGATGTTTCTATTGATATCATTTTAGAGCACGTTTTTGATTCAACTTTTCTGATTTTTGGGAGGCAGAATAAAGGACGTCCTTGGCTGTGTAAAACCCTTTAATGCGGGCACGTTGGCTCATCTGATCAGCCGACGTGCAGCTAAAAGTCGCCGGTGGATCAAAGCTCCTCCCACAGCTGTTGACTAGTGAGAGCACGCCATCAACCTGAGTGTGATCTAACGCGCGCATCAATGGGGATCGCGCCATTCCCTGTCACAGTCAGCGTCCCCGTGAAGCGATCACAGGCCGCCCACTATAGCCAGGGTGGGGTGTCTGCCGATGACCCCCATTGCTATCATGACACGCTTTCTGTCAGCATGCACAGGGGATTAGTATATCTGCTGTTCAGAGGGACGTTAAAGCATTGCTCTGTACAGCACATCCCCTAGGGGTTCAAATCACCCTTCTTTTGGCTCATTGAAAGCAAATTAAAACAAAGAAGACAAACATTTGGTATCAGAGTTCAGAAATGCCCGATCTATCAAAATATAAAATCAATTAGTCTGATTGGTAAAGTGCGTAGTGAGAAAACACAAAACAAACAAGGCAACATTGAGATCAAAACATTGCATCTACCAAAAAAACGATATAACTAAAAAACCTTGCCTGAGCCACAAATCCTGAACACTACGGGTCGTGGAAAATGGCGACAAAAGCGCAATTTTTTTTTACTAAATTTCTTTTTTTTACCACTTAAATAAAAATAAGCCTATACATGTTTGGTATCTACAAATCCATAGTGACCTGGGGAATCATTACCATGTCAGTTTTACACAGTGAACATGGCAAAAAAAAAAAACAACAATCGTAGAATTACAGTATAGTAGCCCAGATAAAGATCTTTAGAAAAAGTATTTGTAAAGATCCTTTATGATATGCTAAGGAGCGCAGGGACTACCCTGTTTCCCCGAAAATAAGACACAGTCTTATATTTTTTTTCCCCCGAAAAGAGCACTAGGTCTTATTTTCAGGGGGTGTCTTATTCTCGGGGAAGATATGGTTGGGGGAAGTTTACCCCACCCCCCCCACAAAAAGCAGACCCCCCCCTTCCCAGGATCGTTATTTTTACCAACCCCTGACGTTTGTGTGGCTGCCAGATCTCCAGAGGTGCTCCCAGCAGGTGTACTCCACGCTGTCTTCCCCTGCGTCTGACCGACACTCACAAGAACACACACACACATCAGATCGCATACACTCACACACTCTCAAAATCGCACATACAATAGCACGCGCACACACTCACCACATCCAGTGATACCACTTGCTTCCAGCCATGTGATGCGTTCCTCCTGCAGGTCCTGGAAGCTCCACTGCTCAGTGCACAGCGTCACATGATGCAGGTCTCGGAAGCTCCACTTTACAGTGTCGCAGGTCCTTACGCCACAGAGAAGAAATAGACATCACTGGATGTGGTGTGTGTATGCTATCTGGAGTGAATGTGTGTGTGTATGTTCTGCAACTGAAAACTCCTGCTAGGTCTTCTTTTCGGGGGGAGGTCTCATTTTCGGGGAAACACGATAGTCGCAAGGGCGTTACTTCCCCCGACTAGTCCACCCTCTTAGCATGTTAGCACACCACTGTGGACTAAGATGGTATTCATTGCCAAGCGTCATCGGCGGTGACACGTGTACGTTTGTCCGTTGTCACCACAACTAGCGACTAGTCCCTGTGCTCATTAGGATATCAAAGGATATGCTACTACATGCTGGGACAGTTAGGCAGAAATTAGCAATATGCACCCAGAACATTGATCGTGGTTCTGGATCCATATTGGCCCTGACAGGTTCGCTTTAATGCAATTTTGAGACTCAAAACAAGGTTCTCTGAGACTTCTATTAAGCAAATGCTGGTTCCACAGCAAACGCTGGAGTGAGCCTGGCAGTCATCGGTTTGGTCACGGGTCCAGGAGAGGAGCACAGCGGCGCTGAAAATGGCAGAAGTCAGAGACTGGTTTGTGGATTCCCAACAGGGCTGTGGAGTCGGTAAGCCAAACCTTTGTCTCAGACTCCTCAATTTCCCTTGCACCGACTCCGACATATATTGCTTATATTTAAGTGAAAAATTTATTGTAGTGCAATGTGAAGATCAGACATTTAATCATTGATTTAGATCAGAGATTATATATATAATATATATATATATATATATATATATATATATATATATATATATATATATCTCTGATCGAAATCAATGATTAAATGTCTGATCTTCACATTGCACTACAATAAATGTTTCACATATATATATATATATATATTACATAGTGTATTACATATTTACAATTTATTACAGTTGTGTTCTAAAGTTGTATTTCAATATATTTTATGTTCTAAATATCTTTATTATTGTATCATAAAAATGATTAAATGTCTGATGTTCACATTGTACTACAATAAATTTTTCACTTAAATATAATCAATATACTAAATTTAACATTTAGCATGTTTTTGTTGAAAACTTTTTTTGCCACTTACATAGTGTTACATAGAACACTATGTAATGCACTATGTAATACACTATGCAAGTGGCAAAAAAAAACAGTTTTCAACAAAGACATGGTAAAAAAGAGAATTTTGTTTACTTACCGTAAATTCTTTTTCTTATAGTTCCGACATGGGAGACCCAGCACCCTCCCTGTTGCCTGTTGGCAGTTCTTGTTCCGTGTGTTTTTCACCGGCTGTTGTTGTAGACAGAGGATTTGGTTATTCCGGGTTTTACTCTCTCTCTACTTATGGGTGGATGTCCTCCTTCAGCTTTTGCACTAAACTGGTTGGATTTGTCATCCAGGGGGTGTATATGCTCGGAGGGAGGAGCTACACTTTTAGTGTAGTACTTTGTGTGTCCTCCGGAGGCAGAAGCTATACACCCATGGTCTGAGTCTCCCATGTCGGAACTATAAGAAAAAGAATTTACGGTAAGTAAACAAAATTCTCTTTTCTTCATCGTTCCTTATGGGAGACCCAGACCATGGGACGTCTCAAAGCAGTCCATGGGTGGGAAATAAAACTGAGAAGTAGGCAAAACCTAACTTCACAAATGGGCGACAGCCGCCTGAAGGATGCGTCTGCCCAAGCTCGCATCTGCCGAAGCATGAGCATGCACTTGGTAGTGCTTCGAAAAGGTGTGCAGACTAGACCAAGTGGCAGCCTGACAGACTTGCTGAGCCGTAGCCTGGTGCCTGAAAGCCCAGGAGGCACCGACAGCTCTGGTCGAGTGCGCCTTAATCCCTGGCGGTGGAGGCACCTGAGAACATTGGTAGGCATCGGATATGGCCGACCTAATCCAACGAGCTAGGGTCGGTTTGGAAGCCGAGAGACCCTTGCGCTGACCCGTGGTTAGGACAAAAAGAGAGGTGCACCGCCTAAGAGCGGCGGTGCGTGACACATCGATCCGGAGCGCCCGCACCAAATCCAAGGTATGCAACGCTTTCTCAAAGCGATGTACAGGGGCCGGACAAAGGGAAGGCAATGAAATGTCCTGGTTAAGGTGGAAAGGAGACACCACCTTAGGGAGAAAGTCCGGAGTCGGACGGAGAACCACCTTGTCTTGGTGAAAAACCAAAAAGGGTGACTCCGAAGAAAGCGCAGCCAAATCAGAGACTCTCCTGAGAGAAGTTATGGCCACCAGAAAGACCACTTTCTGTGAAAGTCGAAACAAAGAAACCTCCCTAAGAGGCTCAAAGGGGGGTTTCTGTAAGGCCGTGAGGACCAGATTAAAAGGTCCCAGGGATCCAAAGGCCGCCAGTAAGGAGGAATGATGTGAGATGCGCCCTGCATGAAGGTGCGCACCTGAGCCAGTCGGGCAATACGCCGCTGGAACAAGACTGACAGAGCAGAGACCTGTCCCTTGAGGGAATTGAGGGATAGTCCTAGCTGCAGACCGGACTGTAGAAAGGACAGGATGGTTGGCAAAGAAAACGGCCAAGGAGCATGGCCGGAAGAGCGACACCAGGACAGGAAAATCTTCCAAGTCCTGTGGTAAATCCTGGCCGAGGAAGACTTCCGAGCCTGAGTCATAGTGGAGATGACCTCGGAAGGAATGCCTGAAGCCGTCAGGATCCAGGACTCAAGAGCCACGCCGTCAATCTGAGAGCCGCAGAATTCTGGCGGAAAAACGGACCTTGAGAGAGAAGGTCTGGGCGGTCCGGGAGATGCCACGGCATTTCTACGGACAGACGGAGCAGGTCTGGGTACCAGGCTCGCCTGGGCCAGTCTGGAGCAATGATTATGACCCGACGGCCCTCCATTCTGATCTTGCGCAGGACCCTGGGCAAGAGAGCTAGAGGGGGAAACACGTAGGCCAGACGGAACTGAGACCAATCTTGAACCAGCGCGTCCGCTGCCAAGGCCTGAGGATCGTGGGAGCGAGCCACGTAAACCGGGACCTTGTTGTTGTGCCGGGATGCCATTAGATCCACTTCCGGAGTGCCCCACTTGCGGCAGATTGACCGGAACACTGCCGGATGCAGGGCCCACTCGCCGCTGTCCACGGTTTGACGGCTGAGATAATCTGCCTCCCAGTTTTCTACGCCTGGGATGTGGACTGCGGATATGGTGGACCTGGAGTCCTCCGTCCACTGAAGGATGCGTTGAACCTCCAACATCGCCAGGCGGCTGCGAGTCCCGCCCTGGTGATTGATGTAGGCAACTGCTGTCGCGTTGTCCGACTCGACTCGAATGTGCTTGCCGGCCAACAGGTGGTGAAAGGCTACGAGAGCTAGGAGTACAGCCCTGATTTCCAGCACATTGATCGAGAGGGCTGATTCGGACGGAGTCCAAGTGCCCTGTGCTCGGTGGTGGAGAAATACTGCTCCCCAGCCGGAGAGACTGGCGTCCGTGGTGAGGATCACCCAGGACGGGGTCAGGAAGGAGCATCCCTGAGACAGTGAGAGGGGCCGAAGCCAACACTGAAGAGAGCTCCTGGTCTGTGGCGACAGAGCCACTAGCCTGTGCAAAGAAGAGGTCCGCTTGTCCCAAAAGCGGAGAATGTCCAGCTGCAGAGGACGCAGATGGAACTGGGCAAAGGGAACCGCTTCCATTGACGCCACCATCTGACCCAGCACCTGCATGAGGTGCCTGATGGAATGACGACGGGGCTTCAACAGAGAACGCACCGCCAGAAGAAGGGACTGCTGTTTGACTAAGGGCAGCTTCACAAGTGCCGGCAGAGTCTCGAATTGCATCCCTAGGTATGTAAGTTTCTGGGTCGGGGTCAGAGTGGACTTGGGCAGATTGACAAGCCACCCGAAATGAACAAGCGTGGCGAGAGTGAGCGAGACACTCCGCTGACAGTCTGCACTGGATGAAGCCTTGACTAGAAGGTCGTCCAGGTAAGGGATCACTGCCAACCCCTGGAGGTGCAGAACCGCAACCACTGCTGCCATGACCTTGGTGAATACACGAGGAGCCGTGGCTAACCCAAAGGGGAGAGCCACGAATTGGAAATGTTCCTCTCCGATTGCAAAACTTAGTCAACGCTGGTGTGAAACTGCAATTGGCACATGCAGATAGACATCTCTGATGTCGATGGATGCTAGAAAATCTCCTTGGGTCATTGAGGCAATGACCGATCGCAGAGATTCCATGCGAAAGTGCCGCACCTGAACATGCTTGTTGAGAAGCTTGAGATCCAGGATGGGCCGGAAGGAACAGTCCTTCTTGGGGACTAGGAAGAGGTTTGAGTAGAAACCTCTGAACCGTTCCCGGGCGGGAACCGGAACAATTACTCCGTTGGCCTGCAAGGATGCCACGGCCTGTGAAAAGGCGGCGGATTTGGAGCAGGGGGGAGTGGACAGAAAAAATCTGTTTGGCGGGCTGGAAGAAAATTCTATCCTGTAGCCGTGGGAGATGATATCCCGCACCCACTGATCGGAGACGTGTTGAAACCACACGTCGCCAAAGCGGGAGAGCCTGCCACCGACCAAGGACGTTGCTGGCGCAGCCAGATAGTCAAGAGGAGGCTGCCTTAGTGGCAGCGGCTCCTCCGTTCTTCTGAGGACGCGGCTTCGCGCGCCAGCTGGGTTTTCGATCCTTGGCTGAGTTAGTGGACGAAGCTGAGGGCTTAGAGGATGACCAGTTAGAGGAACGAAAGGAATGAAACCTCGACTGGTTCCTGCCCTGGACAGGTTTCCTGGTTTTAGTTTGTGGCAAGGAAGTACTCTTCCCGCCAGTAGCTTCCTTAATTTCATCCAGTTGTTCACCGAACAGCCGGGACCTAGCAAAGGGGAGCCCAGCAAGGTACTTCTTGGATGAAGCGTCTGCTTTCCATTCTCGAAGCCACAAGATCCTGCGGATCGCGAGTGAATTAGCGGAAGCCAACGCCGTGCGGTGAGAATCTTCCAGAATGGCAGACATGGCATAGGATGAAAAAGCCGAAGCCTGGGAAGTTAAGGCAACCATTTCGGGTATAGAGTCCCTGGCGAGGGAATGTATCTCCGCCAGAGAAGCAGAGACTGCCTTAAGAGCCCACACTGCTGCAAAGGACGGGGAGAACGAGGCCCCTGCCGCCTCATATACAGATTTGGCCAGAAGGTCAACCTGGCGGTCAGTGGGATCCTTAAGTGAGGTGCCATCGGCCACAGATATAACTGTCCGGGCTGAGATTCTAGACACCGGAGGATCCACCTTTGGTGACTGAGCCCACTCCTTGACCACTTCTGGTGGAAAGGGAAAACGGTCATCAGAACTACGCTTTGGGAAGCGTTTGTCAGGACAGGCCCTGGGCTTGGTCACAGTGGCCTGAAAACTGGAGTGGTTAAAAAAAACATACTCCTTGCTCTCTTAGGTGAGGTAAACTGGTGTTTTTCTACCAGAGAGGCTTGTTCCTCTGACACTGGTGGATTGAGGTTCAGTACGGAGTTAATGGACGCAATCAAGTCACTAACATCCGCATCACCCTTGGATAGATCAATGGGGTACATAGAGGTAGCGTCCGAGCCCACAGTAAAAGGCATCCTCCTCGCCCTGCAATTCAGCTCGTGAATCAGAGCCGTGGGACGAGGAGGGAGAAGAGTCCCTGCGTCTCCGTTTAGGAGGACGGGGTCCGGGAACAGAAAAAATCCTCTGTGAGCTCTGCAGAGCGAGTTGGAACAGCAGAGGCGCTCTGAGAAGGGGGCTGATGCATGGTCAGCAGAGTCCGGGACAGCTGTCCCATGGAGTCGGCAAAGGACTGGGAGATAGCTTTAGAAAACGATGCTACCCAAGCCGGGGGTTCAGCCACCGGGGCTGGAACAGTCGGAGAGACCCCTGGGGAGACTCCAGGCTGAGGCACCACCATGTTAGAGCAGGCATCACAATGTGGATATGTGCTCGGTTCAGGCAGCATGAGCTTACATGCAGTGCATATAGAGTAAAGCCTTGCTCCTAGTGAGAGACATGCTGCTGAGGTGGAGGCTCTGCAGTAAAGAACACACTCCTTCAGAATGACCCCCAGAGAGTGTATAATAAAGTCCACAACCAGAGGTTGTGGCTTACCAGACCGCTTTTTGTGTGCCCTCCGGATTCCACAGCTCGGACCCCCAGACAGATGCAGAAGCTGCAGCAGCCAGCGCCGATCAGTGTGTGAACGCTGATAAAATGGCGCCGGAGTGAGGAGGGGGGGCGGGGTTTAGTCCAGGAGCGGGAACCGGAGGGCCAAGGAGAAATACAGGGGAGGGAAACATCTCCTCAGAGAGGAGTGTCCTCCCCTCTGCTGAACGGCCGGTGGGCGGCGCCGCACTGTTCCCCTGCATGACTGACATGCAGGGGCACTGAAAACGAAACTAGGCCGCATCTGAAGCCGGGGCCTAGATTTTTCTATGCGGCCGACGAGCAGGCACCCTCGGCGCGGTTCTCAGGAAAAAAACAGAGAACCGGCCGGAAATCACAGCAAAGTGAACAAAACACACTCTCCCCACAATAAATGTACAAGGGACCCCTGAATAACGTCTCAATACTTAGCTTATGAGACGCAGGGCCAGGTCCCTGGGGGATGAGCGCTCCGTCCGGCAGGAACCTGAAAGGGCTGCGGATGGAGACCGGTCTCCTGCAAAGCAGTGAGAACCGTGATGGCTCCCACTTCAAGCCAGAGCCTCAGGGGATGGTGAAGGAGCGCGGCATGTGAAGGCTCCAGCCTTGAAATCAACCTTAACAACACCGCCGACACAGTGGGGTGAGAAGGGACATGCCGGGAGTCCAGATTGGACCCGCTTTTCTTCCAAATCTTTGAAATCAAAAACCAAAAATCAAAATTCAGATGAGAATGCATGTGTGTGTGTGACCTCCTGAACACAAAGCATTGAACTGGTTGGATTTGTCATCCAGGGGGTGTATATGCTCGGAGGGAGGAGCTACACTTTTAGTGTAGTACTTTGTGTGTCCTCCGGAGGCAGAAGCTATACACCCATGGTCTGGGTCTCCCATAAGGAACGATGAAGAAATAACATTTGTGCAGTCTATGAATTTGTTTTAAGAAATAGAATTGCCTCCATAAGATCCTCCTTCATAGATGACCTCAAATCTGACCTTTATGATTTTAAGGCTAGAGAACAACCTCTCTACACTAACTTGGGTTGGAGGCAAAGCCGTAACCACATGGGCAACATCTCTAACAATTTCCGGGTATAAAGGCCCTGTCACACACACTGATAAATCTGCGGGAGATCTGTGGTTGCAGTGAAATTGTGGACAATCAGTGCCAGGTTTGTGGCTGTGTACAAATGGAGAAATATGTCCATGATTTCACTGCAACCACAGATCTGCCAAAGATTTATCTCTGTGTGTGATGGGGCCTTAAAGGAATTGCCTCATGCACAGTCAGTTTTGATGAACAGTTGAATTTTTCTATTTGAGAGCAAGTAAAAATTTTTTGCTGAAATCTGGTCAATCTGCTGCTGTAGGAGACGAGTGAAATCTTTTTCCTTGCGCCAACGCTTTGCCTGCTCCATGTCATCCAAATACTTGTCAAAGTTAAACTCCTCATCTGATGAGCATGAAGATATGGCAGCAGTAGCACTGTCAGGACCCAAGTCTTCCTGCACCTGTAAGTCCTGTAGGCCACTCATCCTAACGGCTACCTCAGTCAGAGCTTCTTTTCCTTTAGTAAGCTGTTGATCATCAAGCAGTATACGATGACTTGGGTCCACATAAAACAGCTGCCAGAAGAATTATTTTCCAATAGGCGAATCTCTCTCCATTTCATTGAAGCAGAAATGCCATCTGCGATTAAACCTCCTCTTTGGGACAGGCAAAATAGCAAGTTCTTCCACTCCCTTATGAAAATGCCAGGAGTTAAATCCTCAGCTTGTAATTTTTTAGTCACGGTAAATGGGTGATTAAGCAATTCCTTCAATTCAGCCACCTGTGTCCATTGAACTTCATTTAGGGTTACCTGAGGCTTCACCAAATCTATCAGAAATTATTTTAGTTCAAGCAATCGCTCAATCATTAAATAAGTTTTGCCTCACCGAGTGGCTTGATCAACAATTGACCCTTTCCCAGCACGTCTCTTCAAGATGGAATTAATTTTAGGGGTTCTAGCAGCAATAACAAATTTCCTCACTTTTCCAATCAGATTTCCAGCATATCCCTCTTGCAGACTCTCTCTTATTGCCAGCTGCAGCGTGTGCACAACACAGCGCATGTGATGAATATCAAAGTGTTTTGAAGCAGCTTCAACAAGATAATCTAATTCTTAAGTATCATTTTGCGGTTTTGTTGTAATATCTGCTTGTTCCTCAGTTACATGAACAGCACTGTGGCCCTTCATCTCACACATACTGAATCCTAAATTTTCTTCTGTTGTTCATTACTCATATTCATCAGTTTAATTGTACTTATGTTTGAAGCATTGTCCATTACAATAGCAAGAACCTGTTCTTTTTTGAGTTTGGAATCTTGCAGAACTTTTTCCACCAAGGCCTGGAAAAACTGGCTGGTGTGATGAGCTTTAGTATCTTTTACTGGCAGTGTCTTGGTAACAATTTCTTTCTTGTCACAAACATATCGAACATTGTTGGCAAAATAATTCAGTGAAATGCAGTGACTCTGGACATCCCAGCAAAGGCAATAGGTTTCAAGATAGGACATTCAGACGTATCGTTTTGTGAGGATCCGTTTTTGGGCTCAAAAACAGATCCTCACAAAGAATGAGCATGTCAGTTTGTGTGGCGTTTTTCGAATCTGCTTTTGCTATTGAAAACATTATTCATGAGCTCAAAAAAACATTCAAGTGATGTGGTTTTTTAAAAAGCTGATCTGCTTTTGCAGCTGACAAACGTATCCTCAAAAAACGCTGTGTGTGAATGCAGCCTTAGATCAGGAATAGAACAGCCATTTACAGGACATTTCATAACTTTCCCAAATTCCTATGAAAAAATATTCAGCACATTCTGCATTGAACTCCTGTCCCCAATTTATAATATATTTTAGGAGTCGGTCCATTTTATACCGACTCCACCAAAATGAACACCGACACCGACTCCACAGCCCTGATTCCCAAACTGAACATATTGTACTGAAAGCCAAGAGTAAAGTGGAGGGAGAAAAAGCTGGTGGTGTTTTTATAACGACAAAGTGGGTTTGAAACATTAGGTCATTTTCGGGTGATGTCTTCCCTTTAGGGGTGCTGCCTCTTCGCTTGTTTTTCTCCTGACAAACTGTTTGCTTACCTGAAAAACAAACATGTGGCGCCCGGCAGGGACCGGACCCACTAACACCGAATCCAAGACCTGGTCATATTCTTCACTTTCTGCTGAACCCACATATATGATTTTCCACTCCAGATCTGTGGAAATGAAAGAGATGCATTAGAGACCAGGTAAAAAAAT
Organism: Anomaloglossus baeobatrachus; assembly: GCF_048569485.1. NCBI lineage: Eukaryota > Metazoa > Chordata > Amphibia > Anura > Aromobatidae > Anomaloglossus > Anomaloglossus baeobatrachus. The sequence goes on along the minus strand of NC_134356.1, from coordinate 625,821,863 downwards.
AAATTAAAATATTTATATATTGCCCAGACATAGAATAGCTTTTCTTCCACAATTTTTAGCCATAAGGTCAAAACACAAACTAAATTTAAAATGCCTGCCATTACCGGTAGTCAGTACCATACGCTGGCTTTGGGCTTGTGCACATTCACTTTTGATGCCGACTTCCAACAGCAAAGATAATTGCAACAAACAGTAAGGACATTTTATCTTAAATGTAAAAATGGTAAAAATTGTGGATAATACAAAGAATTTCAAGAAGAAACAACTTTTGATCAGACTGAAAATGAAGAGAGTGTAAATGTATAAATCTGGATATTTAGCGAGCCAGATAAGATGTACCGGGCGATACCAGGAAGGGGCTCAACCTTCACATGTCCAAATACCTATGTTCACATTTCTACTGAAAGTGAAGTCACAGAATGAACTTTCCCACAGATTATCACAACTGACCCAGGTTCCTTTATGGATTATCGGCAGTAATTGGTCCAAGGTACGACATCCGAGCCACACACCCACATCTATCAGGAAGTGTCAGAGCTAGGCGTGTTCTGTATGTAGGAAGACTACCCGGGAAAGCAATATCTGAAAGGCTGAAGTATTAAAAGCGGTTTACAACTATTTTATTTATTTGCTTATTAGCGCTGCTGCAGCTCTCGGCCATGTTCACACAGAGTGGTAGTATTCTGCCCAATAAAGTGGCACCAGCTTTATAATCATTGACTACACACGCAGCGTGTTAGATCTGCAGCCGAAGCCTGTTCTCTTGGAAGTATAAATGTGGCATTCAAAACCAAAGTTTATTTAATAATAATAATAATAATAATAATAATAAATAAAAAAAATATAAAATATAAAATAAAAAAAACCCTCTGGTTTAAAAAGGCATAAAAAAAAAAAAAATCAGTTCAAAAAGTGTGAACTTTTCAAAATTTTTGCCAAATTACAAATATTTTTACAAATAAATGCAAAAAATATTGTCCTAAATTTACCACTAACGTGAAGTACAATATGTCACGAAAAAAAAATCTCAAAAATCATCAGGATCCAGGGTGGATAAAAATCAATGTTTTTTTTTTAAAAAAAAAATAAAAAATAATATCGGATTTTTTTGATTTAAATCGGATTTTTTTCAATAAACTGCTTTTTGAGGAAAATATTTTACCATCCAAAGGTTCTTCCATCATGAGATAAAGCTGAGTTGTTTAACTCAGTAGAATAAAGGCTGTATATGTGTAACATTCACAATGCCATGCTCTTCCAGAGGTTTCTGTAGGATTAGTGGGCAGTTTCTCTCCTATATTATCACAGACGCTCGCTTTACTTACGCAGTTCTCAAAACTGAATTTGACTCCGCAGAGGTCCCAGCCTCTTCTTCACAGCAAAAATATTACAACATGAACAGAGTTGAGAAAAAGACCTTAATCCTATTGTTCTACAAACCTATGAATACAGAATCAACCCCTTCAGTGCCAAGTCCAAGTAGTTAGACAATATGTTTGATTGTTTGGAGTGGAATAGATCTGCACAACACAAGAAGAATGTGAATCTAAGTGTGAGGAAGGGCAAGCAGACAAGAAAATGAAAGTGAAACTTTGAGCACAATACTGCAGCATAGCCACAGACAGACAAGTCTGGATCTGTTTGTGTGTACGATCTGAGGTTTATTACATTCATTCCTTATAATGGCAGCAGGCCGTAAAAGAGACCCAGTTTGGGAATATTTTAATGAAGCTCCTTCGCCTATCGGTAAGACAGGCATGCGTGCAAAATGCAAACGATGCAACAAAGATGCAAGGCCTGGTGGCGCGAATGAGGCAACATCATGAGAAGTGCGGTGATGAAGATGACCAAAGAAACACTTCTGAACAGGCAGGATCTTCAGGTTGGTAAACATTTTTAATGAATCCTATTTCTAAAGACTGAACTGTCATGTGTGAGAAAAATTCTATTTCTTATTATTACTGCATGTTACTGTCATTTGGTACAGTTATGAAGAAAAACAAATATTCCTTTTGGGGCAGGGGCAGTGATGTGCTGTGTACAATAAGCAGAAATTGTATAATAAACAATAAAATAACAGCATTGACTTTTTTTGTTTAGGGGAATTCATGGATTCTGGAAACTATCCACCTCCAAGATCACCATCATCCTGTTCTACAGTTTCAGAGTTATCTATCCAGGATAGTGCTTCATTAGCAGCAGCATCATCAGACACCCACAGCCACATATCACCATCACCCAAAAGGAAGAAAAAACCTTTACCTCCTGGAACCACCATAGATAGGTTTGTGATAAGAACTAGCAGATTAGAAAAAGAGTTGATTGATGAAAAAATTGCCCAGTTTATTTATGCAACGAACTCTTCTTTCCATCTGACTGAGAACCCACATTTCATTAATATGGTTCAGTCACAGACCAGGATACAGTCCACCCAGCAGAGCTGATGTTGCAGGGAAACTGCTGGATCAAGTGTATGACAGAGAAATGGAGCAATGTGCAACAGCTCTGGAGGGTAAAATTGTTAACCTAAGTATTGATGGGTGGAGTAATGTCCACAATAATCCTATTGTATGTGCTTGTATAACAACAGAAGAAGGTAAAGTCTTCCTTGCACAAACAACTGATACGTCAGGAAATGCACACACAGCAGAATACTTACAAGAAGTGGCAGTAAAAGCTATAACGACATGTGAACAAAAATTCAAATGTCTAGTACGCAGTTTGGTCACTGACAATGCTGCAAACGTATCCAAGATGAGAAGAGATTTAGAAGAGCAGGGAGGGAATACAAAGCTGCTAATAACATATGGTTGCAGTGCTCATTTGCTGCACCTCTTAGCCAAAGACTTAAGTGTTCCAGAAATAAAGGCTAATGTTGTTGAAATTGCTAAATACTTCCGTAATAATCATTTTGCTGCAGCAGCTCTGAAAAGGATGGGTGGAACCAAGCTAACGCTCCCACAAGATGTTAGATGGAACTCTGTGGTGGACTGTTTTGAGCAGTATATAAAAAAACTGGCCTATTCTGATGACACTTTGTGAAGAAAATCGAGATAAAATAGATGGCACTGTCACGGCCAAAATCCTCAACATTGGGCTTAAGAGAAATGTTGAACATATGCTGAGCTTCCTGAAACCCATCTCTCAAGCTTTAAACAAAATACAGAAAAATAGCTGTTTTATTGCGGATGCTGTTGAAATTTGGAAGGAACTGAGTGAACACTTAAAAACAGAACTACACATGGACAGAATTAAATTACAAGCAGTAAACAAATGAATGGGACAAGCACTGACTCCAGCTCATTTTTTGGCAAATATTGTCAATATCCAATATCAGGGTCAAAACCTAAGTGCTGAGGAAGAGGAGTTAGCTATGACATGGGTATCCAGCAATCATCCATCTTTAAACTAAGGGGGAACCATTCAAGAAATATATGTTTGCTGAAGATATTTTAAGGAAGGTCACACCAGTAAACTGGTGGAAGTCACTTAAGCGCTTGGATTTAGAGACTGTTCAAGTAATGATTTCACTTTTAACAGCAGTAGCTTCTTCTGCAGGCATTGAAAGAATATTCTCTTCCTTTGGACTCATTCATTCTAAATTGAGAAATCGGTTGGGACCCAATAAAAGCAGGAAAGCTTGTTTTTCTTTTCTAGATTATGAATAGGAACAAAGAAGAAGATGATGATGAAGATGACGACAAGTGAGCTACAGAGGACAGAAGGGACAGTAGTATTTAAGTTTTTCATGTGTCGGCTGGGCTGACAGTCTAAGTTTCTTATCTATATATATAATTGCCTTATTCTGTCTGTCTGTCTGTCATGCTCCAAAATTGTGTCACCGTGACATGTCCTTACGGTGACACAAAGCTGATTGGCCGCTGGGTTCGCCATGGCCCCGCCCCCCCACACGGATTGGCCTCTCGCCCCGGCTGCGCCCCCACACGGATTGGCCAGCCGCTCGCCCAGGCTCTGCCCCCCCCCACAGATTGGCCTCTCGCCCCGGCACCCTGCAGGCATTGGCAACTCGCCCACGCCACGCCCCGCCCCCCTCACGCAATAGACGTTAGCTCTCGCCCCCCCCCCCCCCATTGCTGAACTGACACGGTCACGGAGCCACGAATCCCAGGTGAGTACTGTACTCCTCCCCCCCCCTTTCCCCCCTCACCAACGGGAGCCCACATCAGCGTACGCCGCCGCCGTATGCTGGTGTTGGCTCCCGTGCGAGCGGGGGACGTGTTGCGCTGGTAACCATGCTTGCATAGTTACCAGTAAATAAAGGTATTGCAGCGGCGGGACTTCCACACGCACAAACATAACAGCACACACACACGCATACACACACACATCAGATCGCACTCACCCTCGCACACACATCGCACACACATCGCACACACATCGCACACACATCGCACACACATCGCACACACATCGCACACACATCGCACACACATCGCACACACATCGCACACACATCGCACACACATCGCACACACATCGCACACACATCGCACACACATCGCACACACATCGCACACACATCGCACACACATCGCACACACATCGCATCCACACACTCACACACACATCGCATCCACATACTCACAGCATCCGGCGATATCGCTTGCTTCTCGGCCTCGATACTGTGCTGTTGTGATCTTCCAGGACCTGACGGAGGATCACATGGCCAGAGGCATGTGGTATGTCCGGATGTTGTGAGTATCAGCGCGTATGTGCGATATCGTCAGTGTCTGTGTGTGTGAGTGGATGCGATCGGGTGTGTGTGAGTGGATGCGATCGGGTGTGTGTGAGTGGATGCGATCGGGTGTGTGTGAGTGGATGCGATCGGGTGTGTGTGAGTGGATGCGATCGGGTGTGTGTGTGAGTGGATGCGATCGGGTGTGTGTGAGTGGATGCGATCGGGTGTGTGTGAGTGGATGCGATCGGGTGTGTGAGTGTCGGCAGAGGAGCACGGCGTGCTGGAGGAGGCTGGGAGCAGAGAGGCTGATCATGGGGAAGGCTGGGAGGAGAGAGGCTGATGATGGGGGAGGCTGGGAGGGGGAGGCTGATGCTGGGGGAGGCTGGGACGAGGGAGGCTGATGCTGGTGGAGGCTGATGCTTGGGGAGGCTGATGCTGGGGGAGGCTGGAAGGAGAGAGGCTAATGCTGGTGGAGGCTGATGCTTGGGGAGGCTGATGCTGGGGGAGACTGGGAGGGGAAGGCTGATGCTGAGGGAGGCTGGGAGGAAGGAGGCTGGGGGAGAGAGGCTGATCCTGGGGAAGGCTGGGAACGGGAGGCTGATGCTGATGGAGGCTGATGCTGGGGGAGGCTGGAAGGAAAGAGGCTGATGCTGGTGGAGGCTGATGCTTGGGGAGGCTGATGCTTGGGGAGGCTGATGCTTGGGGAGGCTGATGCTTGGGGAGGCTGATGCTTGGGGAGGCTGATGCTGGGGGAGGCTGATGCTGGGGGAGGCTGATGCTGGGGGAGGCTGGGAGCGGAAGGCTGATGCTGAGGGAGGCTGGGAGGGGGAGGCTGGGAGGAAGGAGGCTGGGAGGAAGGAGGCTGGGAGGAAGGAGGCTGGGAGGAAGGAGGCTGGGAGGAAGGAGGCTGGGAGGAAGGAGGCTGGGAGGAAGGAGGCTGGGAGGAAGGAGGCTGGGAGGAAGGAGGCTGGGAGGAAGGAGGCTGGGAGGAAGGAGGCTGGGAGGAAGGAGGCTGGGAGGAAGGAGGCTGGGAGGAAGGAGGCTGGGAGGAGAGAGGCTGAACCTAGGGAAGGCTGGGAAGGGGAGGCTGATGCTGGGGGAGGCTGGAAGGAGAGAGGCTGATGCTGGTGGAGGCTGATGCTTGGGGAGGCTGATGCTGGGGGAGACTGGGAGCGGAAGGCTGATGCTGAGGGAGGCTGGGAGGAAGGAGGCTGGGAGGAGAGAGGCTGATCCTCGGGAAGGCTGGGAAGGGGAGGCTGATGCTGAGGGAAGCTGGAAGGAGAGAGGCTGATGCTGGGGGAGGCTGGAAGGAGAGAGGCTGAGGCTGGGAGGAGAGAGGCTGATGCTGGGGAAGGCTGATGCTGAGGGAGGCTGGGAGGGGAAAGCTAATGCTAGGGAAGGCTGGGAGGACGGAGGCTGGGAGGAGAGAGGCTGAACCTGGGGAAGGCTGGGAGAGGGAGGCTGATGCTGGAGGAGGCTGGAAGGAAAGAGGCTGATGCTGGCGGAGGCTGATGCTGGGGGAGGCTGGAAGGAGAGAGTCTGATGCTGGTGGAGGCTGATGCTTGGGGAGGCTGGGAGAGGGAGGCTGATGCTGAGGGAGGCTGGGAGGAGGGAGGCTGGGAGAGGTAGGCTGAGAGAAGAGAAGCTGATGCTGGGGGAGGCTGATGCTGGGGGAGGCTGGTAGAGGGAGGCTGATGCTGGGGGAGGGTGGGAGGAGGGAGGCTGGGAGGAGAGAGGCTGATGCTGGGGAAGGCTGGGAGGAGAGAGGCTGATGCTGGGGACAGAGAGGAGAGGCTGATGCTGGGAGGAGAGAGGCTCATGCTAGGATGAGAGAGGCTGATGCTGGGAGGAGAGAGGCTGATGCTGGGAGGAGAGAGGCTGATGCTGGGAGGAGAGAGGCTGATGCTGGGAGGAGAGAGGCTGATGCTGGGAGGAGAGAGGCTGATGCTGGGGGCAGAGAGGCTGATGCTGGGGGCAGAGAGGCTGATGCTGGGGGCAGAGAGGCTGATGCTGGTGCAGCATGGGGGATGGAGCACGATGGGGGGTGCGCAGCATCGGGGATGGAGCACGATGGGGAGTTCACAGCATGGGGGATGGAGCACGTTTGGGAGTGCGCAGCATGGCGGGTGGAGCACGTTTGGGAGTGCGCAGCATGGGAGATGGAGCACGATAGGGGGTGCGCAGCATAGGGGATGGAGCACGATGGGGAGTGCGCTGCATGGGGGATGGAGCACGATGGGGAGTGCGGAGTATGGCGGATGGAGCACGTTTGGGAGTGCGCAGCATGGCGGATGGAGCACGTTTGGGAGTGCGCAGCATGGCGGATGGAGCACGTTTGGGAGTGCGCAGCATGGGAGATGGAGCACGATGGGGAGTGCGCAGCATAGGGGATGGAGCACGATGGGGAGTGCGCTGCATGGGGGATGGAGCACGATGGGGAGTGCGCTGCATGGGGGATGGAGCACGTTTGGGAGTGCGCACCTCCCCCCAAAACACACACACACACACACACACACACACACACACGCGCGCGCGCACTGCACAACACACCACACACCACACACACACACTGGGAACCACAAACAACTGCCCTACACAGACACCCACACACACAGACAACGCTGCGCACACACAGCACCCAACACACAAACACCGCGGCACACACAAATATACGCACATACCGCACAACACACACATTGCACAAAACATACCTCCCCCCAAAACACACCACACACACACAAACCGCGCGACACACAGCGCTCCACAAACAACGCAACACACATACAACACCGCTCTCACCCCCCGTCACACCCAGACAACACCCAGAACATGTACAGCCCCTACACAAACACTTGGTAACTACACACAACAACATCTCTATCTCTATCTCTATCTCTATCTCTATCTCTATCTCTATCTCTATCTCTATCTCTATCTCTATCTCTATCTCTATCTCTATCTCTATCTCTATCTCTATCTCTATCTCTATCGATCTCTATCTCTATCTCTATCTCTATCGATCTCTATCTCTATCTCTATCTCTATCGATCTCTATCTCTATCTCTATCTCTATCTCTATCTCTATCTCTATCTCTATCTCTATCTCTATCGATCTCTATCGATCTCTATCTCTATCGATCTCTATCGATCTCTATCGATCTCTATCGATCTCTATCGATCTCTATCGATCTCTATCGATCTCTATCGATCTCTATCGATCTCTATCGATCTCTATCGATCTCTATCGATCTCTATCGATCTCTATCGATCTCTATCGATCTCTATCGATCTCTATCGATCTCTATCGATCTCTATCGATCTCTATCGATCTCTATCGATCTCTATCGATCTCTATCGATCTCTATCGATCTCTATCGATCTCTATCGATCTCTATCGATCTCTATCGATCTCTATCGATCTCTATCGATCTCTATCGATCTCTATCGATCTCTATCGATCTCTAT